>NC_069500.1:598041460-598168119 GCF_027579735.1 Bombina bombina
ACCAGCAGTTCTTTCGATTTAACGATTTTCTTAAAATAAAAAATTCTTATTTTTCTACCGTACTTAGTTTTCAAAGAAAAATTTCGGTTTTTGTTTTACGTACTGTGTGCACCCATATAAAAAAGTCTGTAATTTGTAAACACATTATTGCTTTAAAGTGTAAAAATAATTCTGGGAGATGTGACTCACTGGCTCCTGGGATTTTTAAAGTCCTGATCTGAGGAATATTATCCAGAAAAAGACTAATTCAGCATATCTAAATTAAAAAAAAAGTGTTTGTCAAATTAGTTTTTCTTAATTTGGTGTGTCTATGTTAATCAATATTCAAGTATGTTTTAATGTTTTTTTTTTTTTTTTTTTAATGTAACATTATTTTTATAGAAACATTCTAAGATCGGATTGCACATTCCTACTATTGAATGCTTTTTTGCAGACCTGTACTGACATTTATTTTATATAAAAACTAGGTTAAAGGTGAACTTGTAATCAAATAGAAAAAATATATTTTAGACATAATTACACCAATATCGTTCTATCATTGATTTGTAAGGATGTTCTTTTAGTGCACTGCTTTATTATTATTTTATCCAGACTGTTTGCATAGCAGCTTTATTTCTGAGTATTATGTTGTGTTCTTTATATTGGTAATACTCAAACACATTCTCACACTCAACTATTTTGGCTTTTGTTAATAAACTATGTTATGGTAGATCAGTTTTGGTTGACACTACAGACTTTTTCTTTATATAAAGGATGCTGGGATATGGTATGTGTTCCACAAGATGTCAACAGGAGAGTCCCATGGTCTATATCCAGAAACCAAATCGGAGCTTACACCACTTGGCATATTTTACAACAACCGAGTTCATTCTAATTTCAAGGTAGTATATCTGGATGATACATTATAGTATAAAAGGATCAATAATGCATTGTTGGTAATATATTCCAGAAGAAGAGATTGTGAATGTACTGACATCTACAATGATTGTGCTTGTTCAGATTATAGCTCTACTTGAGAAAGGAGGTTCTATTAAACATGAGCTATTCACTATTTAAAGTATTATTTGTTTGTTTTAATTCAAGCAGGAATTGAATCAAATCATTGCCTTTTTTGTTTCTTTGAGAACCAAAATAGGCAATAACCTGTTTTCTGACTTATATTTTGAGAACAAGAAGGAAGGGAGTTGTTAAACTTGATTAAAACATGATTTCAATGTTAGTAAACAGAATAATCCTTCTATGTTACTTTACAACTGGTGTGAATGTGATAGAAACGTATAGATGTTCTATATTCATAAAGTGTTTGTCATTCTGCAGGCTGGATTATTCATAGACAAGAGTGTAAAAACAACATATGCAAACGAGGCAGATCCAAGAGAATATCTTTGTTTGGACAACAATGCAAGGTAAACATAAGTTCCTTAACTGCTTTCTCTCTCTCTGTTACTTTATTTCTCTTTCTTTTTCTTTCACTCTCACTCTCTCTCTCTCCCTAACAAAAAATATATAATATATAAACTACTGAACTAATTTACTTTTTTAACAATTCTTGAAACTTCCTTTACATGTTATGTTATTATTTCTCTTTTTTATAATGAAGATTTCGCCCCCATGAAGATGCTGATCCTGAGAAACCACGTGTTGCTGCACTAATTGACCGCCTTGTTGCTTTCAAAAACAATGATCATGGTGCTTGGGTGCGAGGAGGAGACATTATTATACAGAATTCTGGGTAACTGTATTAAATTCTTCTAGACACACTTCAATGATTTGTCTGCATCATTAGATACTTTTTCTTTAAAGGATTGTGAATGAATTAGAAGTTAGAGGGAGTATCATTTCTTTCCTAAGATATGGAGAGTCCACAACGTCATCAATTACTAGTGGAAATATCACTCCTGGCCAGCAGGAGGAGGCAAAGAGCACCACAGCAAAGCTGTTAAGTGTCGATTCCCTACCCATAAACCCCAGTCATTCTTTTTGCCTCTGTCAAGGGAGGAGGTGAAGTTCTGGTGACTGAATAAAATTGTATTTCTTTTGCTGCAAGCAAGATTTCTTGGGTCTAGCCGTAGTCCACATTAATCTCTTCAGTAGGGTAGTGGTGGCTTTAAAGCAGTTAGGAACTTGTGAGTTGGGCCTTGCTGCATTTTCGTAACATTTTGCTGCCCTAGTATAGAAAGCCAGAGAAGGTTTACTCTGTTATTTCTTTTTTTTTCTACAGGTCTCTGTAAGGAGTATGTATCCTTGCATGCCTTGTGAGCTGTCCTCCTGCCGGATGGCTAGATTGCAGGTAAGTGCCTTTTTGTCTTCTAGGTAGGAGACTAGCACTTTAACCCCTTAACGACCGAGGACGTGCAGGGTACGTCCTCTAAAAAAATACCCTTAACGACCAAGGACGTACCCTGCACGTCCTCGGTCTGGAAAGCAGCTGGAAGCGATCCTGCTCGCTTCCAGCTGCTTTCCGGTTATTGCAGTGATGCCTCGATATCGAGGCATCCTCCAATAACCTTTTTAAGCAATCCTGTGCAGAGAGAGCCACTCTGTGGCCCTCTCTGCACCGGAGATCATTGGCTTACCGCGTTGGTGGGTGGGAGGCGGGTGGTGGCCATCGATGGCCTTGGTGACGTGCAGGGGGGCGGGATCGTGGGTGTGGATGACCGGGGGCACGCACTGACGCGCGCACGTGGAAGGGGCGGGTGGGAACCGCTTCACTACAGAAAAAAGTTAAACAAAAAATTACTAAAAAAACGGGAATAAAAGTTTTTTTTATAAATCAATTAAGGTGTTGGGGTTTGTCTGTGGGGGGGCAGCTACACTACAGATTTTTTTTTTTTTTTTTTAAAAAAAAAACGTTTTTTTCTTGAAACTGGGTACTGGCAGACAGCTGCCAGTACCCAAGATGGCCCCCAATAATGCAGAGGGGGAGGGTTAGAGAGCTGTTTTGGGGGGGGGGGGATCAGGGAGGTTGGGGGCTAAGGGGGGATTCTACAAAGCAGCATATGTAAATATGCTAAAAACAAATTAAAAAAACCTTTTATTTTAGTACTGGCAGACTTTCTGCCAGTACTTAAGATGGCGGGGACAATTGTGGGGTGGGGGAGGGAAGGGAGCTGTTTGGGAGGGATCAGAGGGTGGGATGTGTCAGGTGGGAGGCTGATCTCTACACTAAAGCTAGAATAAACCCTGCAAGCTCCCTACAAACTACCTCATTAACCCCTTCACTGCTAGCCATAATACACGTGTGATGCGCAGCAGCATTTAGCGGCCTTCTAATTACCAAAAAGCAACGCCGAAGTCATATATGTCTGCTATTTCTGAACAAAGGGGATCCCAGAGAAGCATTTACAACAATTTGTGCCATAATTGTACATGCTGTTTGTAAATAATTTCAGTGAGAAACCTAAAATTGTGAAAAATTTAACGTTTTTTTAAATTTGATCGCATATGGCGGTGAAATGGTGGCATGAAATATACCAAAATGGGCCTAGATCAATACTTGGGGTTGTCTACTACACTACACTAAAGCTAAAATTAACCATTCAAGCTCCCTACATGTTCCCTAATTAACCCCTTCACTGCTGGGCATAAAACACGTGTGGTGCGCAGTGGCATTTAGCTGCCTTCTAATTACCAAAAAGCAACGCCAAAGCCATATATGTGTGCTATTTATGAACAAAGGGGATCCCAGAGAAGTATTTACAACCATTTATGCTATAATTGCACAAGCTGTTTGTAAATGATTTCAGTGAGAAACCTAAAGTTTGTGAAAAAGTGAACATTTTTTTTTATTTGATCGCATTTGGCGGTGAAATGGTGGCATGAAATATACCAAAATGGGCCTAGATCAATACTTTGGGATGTCTTCTAAAAAAATATATATACATGTCAATGGATATTCAGGGATTCCTGAAAGATATTAGTGTTCCAATGTAACTAGCGCTAATTTTGAAAAAAAAGTGGTTTGGAAATAGCAAAGTGCTACTTGTATTTATGGACCTATAACTTGCAAAAAAAGCAAAGAACATGTAAACATTGGGTATTTCTAAACTCAGAACAAAATTTAGAAACTATTTAGTATGGGATTTTTTTGGTGGTTGTAGATGTGTAACAGATTTTGGGGGTCAAAGTTAGAAAAAGTGTGTTTTTTTCCATTTTTTCCTCATATTTTATAAAAGAATTAGAGTAAATTATAAGATATGATGAAAATAATGGTATCTTTAGAAAGTCTATTTAATGGCGAGAAAAACGGTATATAATATGTGTGGGTACAGTAAATGAGTAAGAGGAAAATTACAGCTAAACACAAACACCGCAAAAATGTAAAAATAGCCTTGGTCCCAAACGGACAGAAAATGGAAAAGTGCTGCGGTCATTAAGGGGTTAAGAATTCCCTGCAGCATTTAAGGAGACAAATAGATCTTTAGTAGGATTGTGGTATGGCAGAGCGCAGGCACAATTAATGTATTTGATGAAACTTAATGGTTAATCCTTTTTATGTTCTTATGTTCACTTTTTTTTTATATATATATGTATAGACAATTACCCTGATAGTATTTATTATCTATATGGGTCTGATGTTTCTGTCACTGTAGCGTGGTGAAAACGGAATTTACGACTTAAGTGAATTACTAGCTTGTCAGCTAGTCGCCTCAGTATTGGAGCAGCTGGTGAGCGGACTTAGACTGAGCGGGTCTGTTATTTTTCAACCGCCTTCTTTGTTGCACAGCTAGTTTTCCCACTGGTCACATGGCCTCTTTTCTCAGCTAACGGAGCAGTGTCGGCTGTGATCTAATGGAAGTCTGAATCAGCGTGTCGCCCTCCGTGTCTCTGGCAGTTTTGTAATCCAGAAGGGGCAGGTAGGCACCTCAATTCAGCTGAGGTGTAGAGGCTGACATCGTGAATTTCTTTCATGTAATTAGCAAGAGTCCATGAGCTAGTGACGTATGGGATATACATTCCTACCAGGAGGGGCAAAGTTTCCCAAACCTTAAAATGCCTATAAATACACCCCTCACCACACCCACAATTCAGTTTTACAAACTTTGCCTCCGA
Source organism: Bombina bombina (assembly GCF_027579735.1). NCBI lineage: Eukaryota > Metazoa > Chordata > Amphibia > Anura > Bombinatoridae > Bombina > Bombina bombina. Next base: position 598,046,513 of record NC_069500.1, read on the forward strand.
TGGAGGTGGTGAAGTAAGTTTGTGCTAGATTCTACGTTGATATGCGCTCCGCAGCAAGTTGGAGCCCGGTTTTCCTCTCAGCGTGCAGTGAATGTCAGAGGGATGTGAAGAGAGTATTGCCTATTTGAATTCAATGATCTCCTTCTATGGGGTCTATTTCATAGGTTCTCTGTTATCGGTCGTAGAGATTCATCTCTTACCTCCCTTTTCAGATCGACGATATACTCTTATTTATATACCATTACCTCTGCTGATTTTCGTTTCAGTACTGGTTTGGCTTTCTACAAACATGTAGATGAGTGTCCTGGGGTAAGTAAATCTTATTTTCTGTGACACTCTAAGATATGGTTGGGCACTTTGTTTATAAAGTTCTAAATATATGTATTCAAACATTTATTTGCCTTGACTCAGAATGTTCAACTTTCCTTATTTTTCAGACAGTCAGTTTCATATTTGGGATAATGCATTTGAATTATTCATTTTTTCTTACCTTAAAAAATTTGACTCTTTTTTCCCTGTGGGCTGTTAGGCTCGCGGGGGCTGAAAATGCTTCATTTTATTGCGTCATTCTTGGCGCGGACTTTTTTGGCGCAAAAATTCTTTTCCGTTTCCGGCGTCATACGTGTCGCCGGAAGTTGCGTCATTTTTTTGACGTTATTTTGCGCCAAAAATGTCGGCGTTCCGGATGTGGCGTCATTTTTGGCGCCAAAAGCATTTAGGCGCCAAATAATGTGGGCGTCTTATTTGGCGCTAAAAAATAAGGGCGTCGCTTTTGTCTCCACATTATTTAAGTCTTATTTTTTCATTGCTTCTGGTTGCTAGAAGCTTGTTCTTTGGCATTTTTTCCCATTCCTGAAACTGTCATTTAAGGAATTTGATCAATTTTGCTTTATATGTTGTTTTTTCTCTTACATATTGCAAGATGTCTCACGTTGCATCTGAGTCAGAAGATACTACAGGAAAATCGCGGTCTAGTGCTGGAGCTACCAAGCTAAGTGTATCTGCTATAATTTTTGGTATCTGTTTCTCCAGCTGTTGTTTGTATTGCATGTCATGACAAACTTATTAATGCAGATAAAATTTCCTTTAGTACTGTTACATTACCTGTTGCTGTTCCGTCAACATCTAATTTTCAGAGTGTCCCTGATAAACATAAGAGATTTTATTTTTTAAATCCATTAAGAAGGCTATGTCTGTTATTTCTCCTTCTAGTTTACATAAAAGTCTTTTAAAACTTCTCTTTTTTCAGATGAATTTTTAAATGAACATCATCATTCTGATACTGATAATGGTTCTTCTGGTTCAGAGGTTTCTGTCTCAGAGGTTGATGCTGATAAATCTTTGTATTTGTTCAAGATGGAATTTATTCGTTCTTTATTTAAAGAAGTATTAATTGCATTAGAAATAGAGGATTCTGGTCCTCTTGATACTAAATCTAAACATTTAAATCTCCTGTAGTTATTCCAGAAGTGTTTAATCTCCCTGATGCTATTTCTGAAGTAATTTCCAGGGAATGGAATAATTTGGGTAATTCTTTTACTCCTTCTAAACGTTTAAGCAATTATATCCTGTGCCATCTGACAGATTAGAGTTTTTTGGGACAAAATCCCTAAGGTTATGGGGCTGTCTCTACTCCTGCTATATGTGCTACTATTCCTACGGCAGATAGTACTTCATTTAAGGATCCTTTAGATAGGAAAATTGAATCCTTTCTAAGAAAAGCTTACTTATGTTCAGGTAATCTTCTTAGACCTGCTATATTTTTAGCGGATGTTGCTGCAGCTTCAACTTTTTGGTTAGAAGCTTTAGCGCAACAAGTAACAGATCATAATTTTATAGCATTATTATTATTCTATAACATGCTAATAATTTTATTGGTGATACCATCTTTTGATATCATTAGAGTTGATGTCAGGTATATGTCTCTAGCTATTTTAGCTAGAAAAGCTTTATGGATTAAACTTGGAATGCTGATATGTCTTCTAAGTCAACTTTGCTTTCCCTTTCTTTCCAGGGTAATAAATTATTATCTCAACTGTTTCTGGAAGGAAGGGAACTTTTTTACCAAAGGATAAAAAATCTAAGGTAAATTTAGGTCTAATAATAATTTTCGTTCCTTTCCTCACAATAAGGAACAAAAGCCTGATCCTTCATCCTCAGGAGCGGTATCAGTTTGGAAACTATTTCCAGTTTGGAATATATCCAAGCCTTATAGAAAACCTATAGCCAGCTCCTAAGTACCCATGAAGGTGCGGACCTTATTCCAGCTCAGCTGGTATGGGGCAGATTACGTTTTCTTCAAAGAAATTTGGATCAATTCCGTTCTCAATTTCTGGTTTCAGAAAGGTACAGAATTGGCTTCAGTTAAGGCCTCCTGCTAAGAGATTTTTTTCTTTCCCGTGTCCCAGTTAACACAGCAAAGGCTCATCATTTCTGAAATGTGTTTCAGATCTAGAGTTGGCTGGAGTAATTATGCCAGTTCCAGTTCTGGAACAGGGGCTGGGGTTTTATTTTATCTCTTCATTGTACCAAAGAAGGTCAATTCCTTCAGACCAGTTCCGGATCTATCAATATTGAATCGTTATGTAAGGATACCAACATTCAAGATGGTTACTGTAGGACTATCCTGCCTTTTGTTTAGCAAGGGCATTATATGTCTACAATAGGTTTACAGGATGTGTATCTGCATATTCCGATTCATCCAGATCACTTTTAGTGTCTGAGATTCTCTTTTTAGACAAGCATTACCAGTTTTGTGGCTCTACCGTTTGGCCTAGCCTCAGTTCCAAGAATTTTTTTCAAAGGTTCTCGGTGCCCTTCTTTCTGTAATCAGAGAACAGGGTTTTGGTATTTCCTTATTGGACGATATCTGGGTACTTGCTCAGTCTTCTCATTTTCGAAGAATCTCATACGAATCGACTTGTGTTGTTTCTTCAAGTTCATGGTTGGAGGATCAATTTACCAATCAGTTCATTGATTCCTCAGACAAGGGTAACCTTTTTAGGTTTCTAGATAGATTCAGTGTCTATGACTCTGTCCTTGTCAGACAAGAGAAGTTTAACATTGATATCAGCTTGTCAAAACCTTCAGTCACAATCATTCCCTTTGGTAGCCTTATGCATGGAAATTTTAGGTCTTAGGACTGCCGCATCAGATGCGATCTCCTTTGCTCGTTTTCACATGCGACCTCTTCAGCTCTGTATGCTGAACCAATGGTGCAGGGATTACTCAAAGATATCTCAATTAATATATTTAAACCGATTATACGACACTCTCTGACATGGTGGACAGATCACCATCGTTTAGTTCAGGGGGCTTCTTTGTTCTTCCGACCTGGACTATAATCTCAACAGATGCAAGTCTTACAGGTTGGGGAGCTGTGTGGGGGTATCTGACGGCACAAGGGGTTTGGGAATCTCAGGAGGTGAGATTTCCGATCAATATTTTGGAACTCCGTGCAATTTTCAGAGCTCTTCAGTCTTGGCCTCTTCTGAAGAGAGTTGTTCATTTGTTTTCAGATAGACAATGTCACAACTGTGGCATACATCAATCATCAAGGAGGGACTCACAGTCCTCTGGCTATGAAAGAAGTATCTCGAATTTTGGTTTGGGCGGAATCCAGCTCCTGTCTAATCTCTGCGGTTCATATCCCAGGTATGGACAATTGGAAAGCGGATTATCTCAGTCGCCAAACGTTGCACCTGGGCGAATGGTCTTCACCCAGAGGTATTTCCTCAGATTGTTCAAATGTGGGAACTCCCAGAAATAGATCTGATGGCTTCTCATCTAAACAAGAAACTTCCCTGGTATCTGTCCGGATCCCGGGATCCTCGGGCGGAGGCAGTGGATGCATTATCTCTTCCTTACAAGTGTCATCCTGCCTATATCTTTCCGCCTCTAGTTCTTCTTCCAAGGGTATTCTCCAATATTCTAAAGGAATGCTCGTTTGTCCTGCTGGTAGCTCCAGCATGGCCTCACAGGTTTTGGTATGCGGATCTTGTCCGGATGGCCTCTTGCCAGCTATGGACTCTTCCGTTAAGGCCAGTCTTTCTGTCTCAAGGTTCTTTTTTCCATCAGGATCTCAAAACCTTAATTTTAAGGTGTGGAGTTTGAACGCTTGATTCTTGGTCAAAGAGGTTCTCTGACTCTGTGATTGATACTATGTGACAGGCTCGTAAATCTGTATCTAGAGAGATATATTATAGAGTCTGGAAGACTTATATTTCTTCAGGATGGTTTAGATAAAGGTTTGTCCGCAAGTTTCTTGAAAGACAAATCTCTGCTCTTTTTGTTCTTTTTCACAGAAGGATTGCTAATCTTCCTGATATTCATTGTTTTGTACAACCTTTGGTTCGTATAAAACTTGTCATTAAGTCAATTTCTCCTCCTTGGAGTTTGAATTTGGTTCTGGGGGCTCTTCAAGCTCCTCCTTTTGAACCCATGCATTCTTTGGTCGTTATATTACTTTCTTGGAAAGTTTTGTTTCTTTTGGCCATCTCTTCTGCCAGAAGAGTCTCTGAATTATCTACTCTTTTTTGTGAGTCTCCTTTTCTGATTTTGCATCAGGATAAGGCGGTGCTGCGAACTTCTTTTGAATTTTTTACCTAAGGTTGTGAATTCTAACAACATTAGTAGAGAAATTGTGGTTCCTTCATTTTGTCCTAATCCTATGAATTCTAAGGAGAAATCATTGCATTCTTTGGATGCTGTTAGAGCTTTGTAATATTATGTTGAAGCTACTAAGTCTTTCCGAAAGACTTCTAGTCTATTTGTCATCTTTTCCGGTTCTAGAAAAGACCAGAAAGCTTCTGCCATTTCTTTGGCATCTTGGTTGAAATCTTTATTTCATCATGCCTATGTTGAGTCGGGTAACACTCTGCCTCAAAGGATTACAGCTCATTCTACTAGGTCAGTTTCTACTTCCTGGGCGTTTAAGAATGAAGCTTCGGTTGATCAGATTTGCACAACAGCAACTTGGTCCTCTTTGCATACTTTTACTAAATTCTACCATTTTGATGTGTTTTCTTCTTCTGAAGCAGTTTTTGGTAGAAACGTACTTCAGGCAGTGGTTTCAGTTTGAATCTTCTGCTTATGTTTTTTCATTAAAATTTTATTCTGGGTGTGGATTATTTTCAGCAGGAATTGGCTGTCTTTATTTTATCCCTCCCTCTCTAGTGACTCATGTGGAAAGATCCACATCTTGGGTAATCATTATCCCATACGTCACTAGCTCATGGACTCTTGCTAATTACATGAAAGAAAACATAATTTATGTAAGAACTTACCTGATAAATTCATTTCTTTCATATTAGCAAGAGTCCATGAGGCCCGCCCTTTTTTGTGGTGGTTTTGATTTTTTTGTATAAAGCACAATTATTCCAATTCCTTATTTTATATGCTTTCGCACTTTTTTCTTATCACCCCACTTCTTGGCTATTCGTTAAACTGAATTGTGGGTGTGGTGAGGGGTGTATTTATAGGCATTTTAAGGTTTGGGAAACTTTGCCCCTCCTGGTAGGAATGTATATCCCATACGTCACTAGCTCATGGACTCTTGCTAATATGAAAGAAATGAATTTATCAGGTAAGTTCTTACATAAATTATGTTTTTTTTTTTTTTTAAAGAATATGCACGCTCTGCTTCTCTAAGGTTAAACTTTACTGCTCTGAGCAGGGAACATTTTAAAGTGACAGTACATTTTTCAAAAACAGATTTTTCTCTCTAATACCAAAAAGACTTGTGCTTTTTTGTCTGGGGGAAAGATTGTGTTAAAAGCAAAGTTTTTTTTTTTCTTTAAACTGTTTTTTGGGGGCCAAATGCTACTCAGGTTGCCCACTCTCATGGGGAGGAGGAGGACACGTCGGTAGCTTCTGAGGGTGAAACCTCAGACTCGGACAGTATAATTCCTTCATCTGATGCTGAAGTGGTATCCTTCAGATATAAGCCTGAACACCTTTTGTGTATTACTAAAGGAGGTTTTGGCTACTTTGGACGACTCTGATATGCCTGTCATTGTCAACCCTAAGAAATCTAGTAAACTTAACTACTATGATGTACCTTCCACTGTGGAAGTGTTTCCTGTTCCAGACCGTGCAACAGAGATTGTTGCACAGGAATGGGAGAGACCAGGGATTTCTTTTTCCCCGTCTTTAAAAAGAGGTTTCCTGTCGCTGACTCCATTAAGGATTCATGGCACATGGTGCCTAAAGTAGAAGGGGCCATTTCTTCTCTGGCTAAGAGAACTACTATTCCTATAGAGGATAGCTGCTCTTTTAAGTATCCAATGGACAAAAAGCTGGAGGCTTATTTGAAGAAGATGTATGTTCATCAGGGTCTTCAATGGCAACCTGCAGTGTGTATTGCCACTGTGTCTAGTGCAGCATCGTTTTGGTACAACGCCTTGTTTGATGCACTTCAGGTAGAGACTCCTTTATAGGAGATCCAAGACAGGATTAAGGCTCTCAATCTAGCCAATTCCTTTATTTCTGATGCTACCATGCAGGTTAATTAACTGGGAGCCAAGATATCTGGCTTCACTGTGTTATCCTGTAGGGCATTGTGTCTAGAATCTTGGTCAGCTGATGTTACTTCCAAGTCCAAGCTTCTGGCACTTACTTACAAGGGTAAGACCTTGTTTGGACCGGGTCTGGCAGAAATAATTTCTGATGTTTCGGGTGGAAAAGGGTCTTTTCTGCCACAAGACAAAAAGAGTAGACCTAAAGGACATCAGAGTAATTTTTGTTCCTTTTGTAACTTCAAAGGAAAGTCTTCCTCTTCCAAGCAGAAGCTGTCCAAGTCTTCTTGGAAACCAAATCAGTCCTGGAGCACGGGGAAGCAATCTAAGAAACCCGCAGCTGAGTCTAAATCGGCATGAAGGGTTTGCCCCAATCCGGGATCGGATCAAGTGGGGGGCAGAATTTCTCTGTTTCTATTAAGCTTGGATACAAGATGTCCCAGATTCCTGGGCTTTGGACATAGTATCGCAGAATTACAAAATATAATTCAAAACTTTTCCTCCAAGGTGCAGGTTTCACATCTCAAGATTATCTGCAGACCAGATAAAAAAAAGCCTTTCTTTAATTGTGTCCGTGACCTTTCTTCCCTGGGAGTGATAGTTCCAGTTCCTATAAGGGAACAGGGTGTAGAATTTTACTCAAATCTGTTTGTGGTTCCCAAAAAGAAGGGAACTTTTTGTCCTATTTTAGACCTAAAGTGTCTCAACAAGTTTCTCAGGGTACCGTCCTTCAAAATGGAAACCATTTATTCCATTCTTCCCCTGGTCCAAGAGGGTCAGTTCATGAGGACCATAAACTTGAAGGATGCATATCTTCATGTTCCCATCCACAGGGATCGTCACAAGTTCCTGAGATTCGCATTTCTAGACAAACATTTTCAGTTTGTGGCTCTTCCGTTTGGCCTTGCCACAGCTCCCAGAATTTTCTCAAAGGTTCTGGGGGCTCTCTTGGCAGTGATCAGGTCTCGAGGAATTGCATTGGCGCCCTACCTGGATGACATATTGGTTCAGGTGCCATCTTTTAACAATCAAACTCTCATACAGAGATATTGTTGTCTTTTCTACGTTCCCACGGATGGAAAGTGAAACTGGAAAAGAATTACCTTGTTCCAGCTACAAGGGTAGTTTTCTTAGGGTCCATAATAGATTCCCTATCTATGAAAATACTTCTGACAGAGGTCTGAAAATTCAAAATTCTTTCCTCTGTTCTCTCTTTGCAGTCTACTGTTCAGCCATCAGTGGCTCAATGTATGGAAGTAATTGTTCTGATAGTCGCTTCAATGGACATCATTTCCTTTGCTTGATTCCATTTGAGAGCTCTGCAGTTATACATGCTCAGACAATGGAACGGGGACCATTCGGATCTGTGTCAGAGGATAGATCTAGATCAGGCGACAAGAGACTCTCTCCCGTGGTGGCTTTCTCGGGAGCATCTGTCTTAGGGCACATGCTTCCAGAGACCTTCCTGGTGATTGTGGCCACGGATGCCAGCCTGCTGGTCTGGGACACGTTAAAGGTACAGGGACTATGCACTTGGGAGGAGTCTGCTCTCCCCATAAATATATTGAATTTGAGATCAATTTACAATGCTCTGATGGCTTGGCCTCAGTTGTCCTTAGCCCGGTTTATCAGATTCCAGTCGGACAATGTCACCACAGTGGCGTACATCAACCACCAGGAAGGAACTTGGAGTTCCCTAGCCATGAAGGAGGTGTCTCGGATTGTTCTGTGGACGGAATCTCACAATTGCTGTCTATCTGCCATCCACATTCCATGGGTGGACAACTGGGAAGCGGACTTCCTGAGCAGACAGACATTTCATCCCGGGGAGTGGGCTCTCCATCCGGAGGTGTTCTCGAGGTTAACCCTCAAATGGGGGTGCAGTAGTTGGATCTGATGGCGTCTCAGCAAAACGCCAAGCTTCCAAGGTATGGTTCAAGGTCAAGAGATCCGCAGGCTGCCCTGATAGATGCTCTGGCGGTTCCTTGGAATTTCAGTCTGGCATATCGGTTTCCTCAATTTGCTTTCCTTCCATGAGTCATTGCTTGTATCAAACAGGAGAGAGCATCAGTAATTCTAATAGCTCCTGCATGGCCTTGCAGGATCTGGTATGCTGACCTAGTGAAGATTAACAATTCACAGGGGAAGACAGCACCTCACTTCAAGTTATGGGGCATGGAAAAAAGGGTTAGCCAGACCCCAATATCATAATCATTTTTCAAGAAGATTTCCAGCCTCCAAATGGTAAATGAAAAACACCTTTAGTTATACAGGGTCCATAATACAGCAACAACGTTTCAAACCAGCAATTGGTTCTTAGTCATGTCCATACTACTACTACTATAAATAATATATCTTTTCTTTTGCAAACTCAATATATAATTGAACAGTTTGATAATACAAATAACTCAAACACAACAAACTAAATTTATAACAAAGTGGATAGACTTTATCAGACTGTATAAAAATTCCAATATTCAGACCCAGCTGTTAACACCTCTAGAAAATGTGACATGACATAAGATAAGCAAGACTAAGCTCTTTCCCTTTTTTTTTATCTTATTTTTTTCTCTTTCCTTATTACCCATTTTTGACTTTCTAGGGTCCTCCCTCCTCCAATTCCCTTAAGTTAGGAATCTGATAAACAAATCTATGGCGGTTCCAAATTTTCAAATAAAATTAAGGTCAAACTATAGAATTATTAAGGGTTAAGAAGTGGTTAAAATTAAGAAATGGCAATTGTCAATTATTCTTAATAGATAATATTGTGCAAAATTTGTTTAGCTAATATAATTAATCTTGAGATAGGTTGTGATCTCATTAAATATTGTCTCCTTATTTTCCTTATTTTTCCTTTGTTGGCATGAAAACGTCTGTAAGATACGATACATTGTATCTAAACCTTGAATCTTATTATCTTTTTTATTTTCTTTGTAAGTTTTCCTAAGTTTAATCATGCCTTAAATGATAAGACGTTTTATTGTATACCCTTGCTTCTTTTTTGTGTATTAATTTGTAATGACCTTTAATAAAAAATTATAAATTTAAAAAAAAAAAAGTTTCAAACCAGCAATTGGTTCTTAGTCATGTCCATGACTAAGATCCAATTGCTGGTTTGAAACGTCCCTGTATTATGGACCCTGTATAAATAAAGTTTTTTTTTTATTTACCATTTGGAGGCTGGAAATCTTCTTGAAAATGACCCAGATGTCATCTCTTCCACCTCTGAGGTTTCCTCTGAGGAAGGACCTTCTAACTAAATTCCTTCATCCAAATCTTGCTTCTCTGAAGCTGACTGCTTGGAGATTGAACGCTTAGTTCTGTCTAAGCGTGGTTTTACTGAGTCGGTCATTCAGACGATGATTCAGGCTTGCAAGCCTGTTACTAGAAAGATTTACCATAAGGTATGGCGTACATACCTTTATTGGTGTGAATCCAAGGGCTATTCTTGGAGTAGGGTCAGGATTCCTAGGATTTTGTCTTTTCTTCAGGAAGGTCTGGAGAAGGGATTTGTCAGTTGGTTCTCTGAAGGGTCCGATTTCTGCATTATCTATTTTGTTGTACAAGCGTCCGGCGGATGTGCCAGATGTTCAATCTTTTTGTCAGGCCCTGGTCAGAATCAGGCCTGTGTTTAAGTCTGCTGCTCCTCCTTGGAGCCTTAACCTAGTTTTGAATGTTTTGCAGCAGGCTCCGTATGAGCCAATGCATTCCATAGATATTAAGTTGTTATCTTGGAAGGTTTTGTTTCTTATTGCAATCTCTTCTGCTCGGAGAGTCTCTGAACTTTAGGCTTTGCAGTGTGATTCGCCTTATCTTATCTTTCATGCTGATAAAGTGGTTCTTCGTACTACGTTAGGTTTTCTTCCGAAAGTGGTTTCGGATAGAAATATTATTTAGGAAATTGTTGTTCCTTCTCTATGTCCTACTCCTTCTTCTAATAAGGAACATTTGTTGCACAACTTGGATGTTGTGCGTGCTTTAAAATTTTATCTACAGGCAACTAAGGATTTTCGCCAGTTTTCTGCCCTGTTTGTTTCTTTCTCTGGAAAGGGTCATAAAGCTACTGCTACTTCTCTTTCTCTCTGGTTGTGAAGTATTTGTTTTGCTTATGAGACTGCTGAGCAGCAGCCTCCTGAGAGAATTACGGCTAGTTCCACGAGGGCTGTTTCCTCTTCTTGGGCTTTCAAAAATGAAGCGTCTATGGAACAGATTTGCAAGGCTGCAACTTGGTCCTCTTTGCATACTTTTTCTAAATTTTACAAATGTTATACATTTGCCTTAGCCGAGGCTTCTTTTGGGAGAAAGGTTCTTTAAGCGGTGGTGCCTTCTGTTTAGGTCTGCCTGTCTTGCTATCCCTCCCTAGTCATCTGTGTCCTCTAGCTTGGGTATTGGTTCCCACTAGTAATTGGTGACGTTGTGGACTCTCCATATCTTAGGGAAGAAAACAAGATTTCTCCAACATTGGTGTGTCCGGTCCACGGCGTCATCCATTACTTGTGGGAATATTCTCTTCCCCAACAGGAAATGGCAAAGAGCACAGCAAAAGCTGTCCATATAGCCCCTCCTCAGGCTCCGCCCCCCAGTCATTCTCTTTGCCGCTCTGAACAAGTAGCATCTCCACGGAGATGGTGAATAGTATGTGGTGTTTAGCCAGAAAACCTGTGACTAGAAAGATTTACCATAAAATATGGAAAAAATATATCTGTTGGTGTGAATCCAAGGGATTCTCCTGGAGTAAGATTAAAATTCCTAAGATCCTCTCCTTTCTCCAAGAAGGTTTGGATAAGGGATTGTCAGCGAGTTCTCTAAAAGGACAGATTTCTGCTTTATCTGTCTTGTTACACAAACGACTGGCAACTGTGCCAGATGTACAAGCTTTTGTACAGGCTTTGGTCAGAATCAAGCCTGTTTACAGACCCTTGACTCCTCCTTGGAGTCTAAATTTAGTTCTTTCAGTTCTTCAAGGGGTTCCGTTTGAACCCTTACATTCCATAGATATCAAGTTACTATCTTGGAAAGTTCTGTTTTTGGTTGCTATTTCTTCTGCAAGAAGAGTTTCTGAATTATCTGCTTTGCAGTGTAATCCACCCTATCTGGTGTTCCATTCAGATAAGGTCGTTTTGCGTACTAAGCCTGGTTTTCTTCCGAAGGTTGTTTCCAACAGGAATATTAACCAGGAAATAGTTGTTCCTTCTCTGTGTCCGAATCCAGTTTCAAAGAAGGAACGTTTGTTACACAATTTAGATGTAGTTTGTGCTTTAAAGTTCTATTTAGAAGCAACTAAGGATTTTAGAAAATCCTCATCTTTGTTTGTCGTTTTCTCTGGTAAGAGGAGAGGACAAAAAGCTACGGCTACCTCTCTTTCTTTCTGGCTGAAAAGCATTATCCGATTGGCTTATGAGACTGCCGGACTGCAGCCTCCTGAATGAGTCACAGCTCACTCCACTAGAGCTGTGGCTTCCAAATGGGCCTTCAAGAACGAGGCTTCTGTTGATCAGATATGTAAGGCAGCGACTTGGTCTTCTCTGCACACTTTTGCCAAATTTTACAAATTTGATACTTTTGCTTCTTCGGAGGCTGTTTTTGGGAGAGAGGTTTTGCAAGCCGTGGTGCCTTCCGTTTAGGTAACCTGATTTGCTCCCTCCCTTCATCCGTGTCCTAAAGCTTTGGTATTGGTTCCCACAAGTAATGGATGACGCCGTGGACCGGACACACCAATGTTGGAGAAAACAGAATTTATGCTTACCTGATAATTTACTTTCTCCAATGGTGTGTCCGGTCCACGGCCCGCCCTGGTTTTTTAATCAGGTTTGAAAAATTTCTTTCTCTATACACTACAGTCACCACGGCACCCTATAGTTTCGCCTTTTTTTCTCCTAACCGTCGGTCGAATGACTGGGGGGCGGAGCCTGAGGAGGGGCTATATGGACAGCTTTTGCTGTGCTCTTTGCCATTTCCTGTTGGGGAAGAGAATATTCCCACAAGTAATAGATGACGCCGTGGACCGGACACACCGTTGGAGAAAGTAATTTATCAGGTAAGCATAAATTCTGTTTTATGCTTACTTGATAAATCCTATTTATTTCCAAAAATGGAGAGTCCACGACCCCACCCTTACATTTTAAGACAGTTATTTTTTTACTAAATCTCAGGCACCTCTACACCTTTGTGTTATTCCTTTTTTCCATTTCCCTTCGGTCAAATGACTGGGGTTTATGGGTAGGGGAGTGACACTTAACAGCTTTGCTGGGGTGCTCTTTGCCTCCTCCTGCTGGCCAGAAGTGAAATTCCCACTAGTAATTAATGACTTTGTGGACTCTCCATATCCGGAAAGAGAGAGATTTATCAGTTAAGCATAAATCTTGTTTTTCCGGCTTTTGTATAATGATGATAACTTGGAATGACTTTCAGTTAATTATTTAGATTTTTTCTTCTTCACAATTAACTACTACTGCATACTATATAGTATTAGATAATGCTTTATATTTATGAGAACATTTCTAAAAATAAAATATTGCATTAAATATTAACTCTGTATAGATTCTAACATAGCTTTTTTGTATTTTTTTTAAATTAAGGTTTTCAGACAATGGAATTGGATTGACCTTTGCCAGGTTAGTATCATTTTCGGATACACTATCTTCTAAAAAGAAACCTATTATTTCTCATATAACCTCAGATTAAATAATAATTAAAAATACTTGGTTGTATAATATCAGGATGCTCTGTCACACCTATGCCCCCCCCCCCTTTGATATATATTGGTTACATGAAATTAGAATTACATTCTTAATGTAAAATTAATTTAGTTTACTTATGCATTGCATTTGGATCAAGAGAACACTTTTTTAATTCACTTGTTAGTATTAAAAATCTGTTTTAGATTTCTCAAATTATCAAGGACGTAAGAAATGTATTTGGCAATTTATTAGATTTTTATATTGTTGCTGAAATGTGGAATGTTATTGAAAAAGTCAAATATTAAGTAAACTAAAACCATACAGAGCATCAGTTACAAACTAGAAATTATATCTGAGTAGAATTGAAAAATAATTATATGCTTGGGGTCTGGAAAACTACGAGAAAAGTACTTGGTAAAATATATATATATATATATATATATATATATATATATATATATATATATATATATATATTTTTAATATAAAATGCCAATTCATAAAGCTGTCTGTTAGTTTTGGAACAATAGATATATGAAAAAAATGTCATTATAAAACCTATGATACATGTGTGACAACGATACAAAATAGCATGAGTGACATTTTATTGAAATATGTCTATGTTCTTTAACTTTCTAATTTCAGCTTTTGGAACGGACTGTGCTTTTCTTTGACATTCTCCCAAATGTCTACTTTGTCAGAGTCTATGATACTTGACAGAGAGCTGTGAGAAGCTCTGACGTGTAGAGCTAATCATGTTCCACTCTGACAGAGTGGTTACCTTTTACCTATTATTTAGTTCAACGCCTAAAACATGTTTGTCAGTTGCAGCTCTTTACACCATAATAAAGAAAAATTATAAAGCGCAAAAAATTATTTTAGGGTGATGTAAGATATATATTTTTATTTTAATATTAAAGGGGCGTACACTAGATTATTCTTTTGTTTTGTAGATGATCCATTTATATAGCTCATCTGGGGGGGTTGTAAAAATGTATAGTTTTGCTTATTTTTAAATAATATTGTGCTGATTTTCAGACTCCTAACCAAGCGGATATCTACAGCTCCAGCTTGTGTAATGGGTCTTTTCATATACAGAGGAGGCGGGAGTGTCTGCTTTTCTTGCTTTCTCAGCCCATTTCATTGGGTGTCCCAGCCTAACCTCATCAGCATTGCGGAATTGGGGGCTTTTATGTATGTTTTTAAAAGGTTTTAATCTGTGTTCTTTCAGCTAATTTGAAAGTTTTTAGAGCACTTTTTACCTTTAGCCATAAAACCCAGTTTTGTGCTGAGAATAAACGGACTCCCAGATCTTGTTGTAAAAGAGACAATAAAAGTAACTCAAGCCACAATTATACATTTCTCACCAGACATTTTTTTATAGAAAGATACATCCATTTAAAGGCACAGTATACACCAATTTTCATATAACTGCATGTAATACACACTGCAATAAAGAATAATATGCACAGATACTGATCTAAAAAACCAGTATAAAACCATTTAAAAAACTAAGACGCTGCCAGTTTAGCTCTGTTAAAAAGGTTAGCTGGAGCACCCACTGCAAGTGGTTCTATAGCACAAAAAGCAGACATCCCCCCTTCCTCTGCATATGAAAAGACTATTTACACAAACAGGCGCAAGCTGGAGTAGGTATACATCAGTATTCTCCTAAAAACTTGGTGCTTGGTTAGGAGTCTGAAAATCAGCGCAATTTATTTAAAAATAAGCAAAACTATCCATTTAAAAAAAAAAAAAAAAAAAAGCTGTATAGGCTATATACATAGATCATCTACAAAACATTTATGCAAAGAAAATCTAGTGTATAATGTCCCTTTAAGCAAGTCAGAGGAATTCATGATCATCCCAGATACTAGCTACCTCATGATATTATGACAGCATTCATCACAGAGATTTGGATAGATACATGCACTTTTTAAACTTTTGTTTAATATAATTGTAAAACAATCATTAGAAGCATAAAATGCACAGTAACATAAAGATTATTCATATACCTTACAGTATCAAAATGACAGATGAAATCATCTTGAGTATAATTGCTCATGAATATAATCCTTTAAAGCCCATCAATTACTCGGTCAATCAGGATTATCTTACCGTTTTCACCATAATAAATGTCCATTACTCTTTTTCTACATATGTACCACAGTCAAATATAGTAGCTAACAGAGAAAACTAGAACAGATGACAAACACAATATACACTAATTTAGAATAAATAAACCATTAACATGTATGAGCCTATACATAATAAATCCTTACTAGCTGCACACAGGGTACTAACAAAAAGCAAAGACAGGAAAAGAGGGAGGGGGACATTTTTTCTGCTCTTCTGTTTTGAATTACACCTTCAACCTACACTGGCACTTCGTGGCCTAATCAGGTATCAGTTATATCTATCATGCGTAAGTCATCCACTTCTATTTTCCCAACTGTCCCAGGTTTCCCAATATTTGTCTTATCCATCTTGAGCCCTATATACATTCTTTTCCATACATAAGTATTCTACCATTGCAACCACTTTTGTCACTGTGGGGGATCCGGCTTCCTTCATTTCTTGACTATACATAGCTTAGTAGCCACAAAAATGTATATCACCAACATCTTATGACTCTTGATACATGTACATTTTTTTTATTCAGTGTGCGGGTATATTTAAAATATACTAAACCAGACTGAGTTTAAGATGCATTGCCAATTTGTAGTTAACATTTTTGACAAGATTTACAGAATAAGGATCAACTGGTAACTTTATTTTTCATAGTGATGGAAGCTTCCCAAAAGATGAAGGCTCCAGTCAGGAAGTCTCTGAATCTCTGTTTATTGGTGAAAGCAGAAATTATGGCTTTCAAGGAGGCCAAAACAAATACTGGGGTAATGGAGGAGTTGACAATAAAACCCGCACACTGCCTCGGAACAGGTAAATGAAAATAAATTTATATAAGGGTCAGCTTAAATAGTTTTCCCCTGCCCAATAAACAATTACTGGCTAAATGTTTTATGTATGTTTTACACCTGGATATATCTTGAAAACTAATGCCTCTTAAAATGGTGTGTCTGACTTCTAAATAGTTTTAGATTTATGATGTTGTCATTTAATGTGTATTTATAATAAGTTAGACATGTCACAATTACTTTTCAATGTTTTCTTTGCTTTTCTTAAAATTTTCTTTCTTTTTTTGTGTTTCTTTAAATTGTCAATGGAAGTATTAGAAGCACTATACTGTGTAAATCTGTTTGCAAGACACAAATTAAGAAAGTATTTTATAAGTCGCACATAACAAAAACAAAATGTATGTTTACCTTAATTTCTTTCATGGCCACTAGGAGGAGGCAGGGAGTCCCAAAACTTCAAGAGTACTTAATCTCTCCCACTTTTCTGGTATGCTAGTCTTATGTATAGCCAAGCAAGGAGAAGTAGAAAGGTAGGAAAGCACAAAGCAGGGAAAATAAGGTGCAAACTAGAATTTACTTCAGAAAAATTAGGGAAAACGGATGGGTCTCATGGACTTTTACCACATGAAATAAATACATTTATTAAGTAAGCATACATTTTCTTTCATAAGGTGGTGGAGTCTACAAGTAATTTAGGCAAGATAAAAATGTTTATGAAAGGCAGGCTCCTAAATTCCAGACATTGATGCCTGGTAGACTATTCTACCAAAAGCCACTTCAGAAGAAGCAAAAAAAAAAAAAGTGGTAGAATTTAGTAAAGATTGGCAAGAATGACTGTTTACTGCCTCGAAAATTTGTTCAATAGAAACTCATTTTTGAAAGCCCAGAAAGTGGAAACTGATCTTGTAAAATGGGCTATAATGCATTTTTGGGGAGACCTTTCCGACCTCCAAAGTAAGCCTTGTGAATCAAGAGTTTTACCAAGAAGTTAAAGTAACGGCTGAGGCCTACTGACGTTTTAATGGACCCAATACCATTGCTCCATAAAATAAGCACTGAGCAAAAACACAGGCATCATTTAAATGCAGTAAAAAAAAATGAGCTGTCAAAGATTCTTACTTAGTTATAGCATTAGGCTTTAAGTGCTACCGGGCATGCAGGTTGCTAGTGCTGTCGGGAATTTGTAATGTGAAAGTAGCCAGTGCGCACTAAAGGAGCATGCTTGTAAAAGAAAAATGATAGTTTATCAGATGGGAAAAAATGGCGAACGAAAACAAAATTTACTTTAAAGAAATACATTTTATTATAATATATTCTAGAAAATATTACATCATTTCCCATTAAAATACATTTGGTTGTCAGATCCAATAAAAAAAATGTTCTGAGAGAATATCTAATGCCTACATACAATGCAGGCCCAGCACTTTCTTTTTAATATTATACTTGTACACAATCCATATCCGACTGGATGCTAGCTGTCAGCCTCCGATCAGCTCCATAACAAGTTTGCAAAACAATGAAAGCTGCACACTCTTGTAGAAAAGTGAAACATTTATTTAGCAACACACAATGTTTTGGGGCTCCTGCCCCATTGTCAAGCCTCTAATGCCCTGAAATGTATTTCATACAGTATTGCTAGACTAAAATGTATTAAGTCTAGAGAAAATGTGGTAGTGTCTGTATAGTAAACTGTCCCCTGTCTATGATGCACTATACAATATGTACCTGTTAATTGCCTGCGGGCTATGTGAGTGCATGGAAATGTCCTCACTTACCTGAAGATGCATCCATTCCATGGCGCTTACCAGCTGCAGAATGACTGGGTCCAGAAGAGAGTCCATCCATTGTTCTGTATGTCATAGCATATCTATGAAAGCAGTATATCGATGAATCTATAGGTGGTGGCTAAAGGACCAGTCTCCGCAAAGCCTGTGGCAGGATTTGACTAACTCATCACTGGGGGAATTGTGTCACTACTCCATACTCCTCTCTTAGTAGCAGCTCTCTGAGGGGGAATATGGACCTCCTCACATTGATCTGAGGACCCCTCTCAATGAACCCTCTGGAGCACATTAATTATTCACCTTCCTCCTGGGAGGCAAAGATAAATCTAGCATATCAGAGAGGTGGAAAGGATTAAGTACTCTTGGAGTTTTGGGAGCCTTTGCCTCCTCCTTGTGGCCAGTAGTTGAATCCCTGAAGTAATGACTTGTGGACTCATTACCTTATGAAAGAGAGAATATTGTTGGTTCTAATGGTACGTAAAGGTCTTTACATTATCAGTTGTGAGTATGTGTGTATGTAGGTGTATATGCTCTAGCCAGAAGTGTGTCGTTTATGTACTGATGATGAAAGAAGAGTGCCTCCTTTCTTTACAGTAATGTTGAGGTAAGTTTCTGGCCTGCCCCAGACTTTCTTTAGAATTGCCTGGCATCAGTTGGTCCCCTACACGCAATCAAGTAAAATAATCTCTTTTTTTTTTCCTGCTGGAATAAAGTAACTTTGGTTGGGCATCTTTGCTGTTTGTCTAGTGAGGAACAATTTGTTTCTGCACACAGGTTCATCTTGAATTGAGGATTGAGCTTTTGTGTAGTAAATAGGGCAGTTTTACTACGGGCAGTAGCAGATCTGCTCAAGAGGGCCGTGTTGCAAACATTTTTTGGGGTCCCCCAAAGATAAATTAGTAGTAACAGGAATATAATATACAGGCTACTCGGTATAATGATTTTGAGGATAGATGGATGGACCTGCAACCTCCAATAATAAAAGGACCACTCTGCATTAGAATTGTACGCATTCTGAACATGCTTATTTATAGAAAAAGCTACCATGGGCTCTTCAGCATTTGGGCCCTGGTGCCACTGTACCTGTTACACCAATGGTTATTCCACCCCTGACTATGAGTTTGGCACTTAGGCAGGGGTGCCCTTTTACAATTATTTTTGTCTGACAGAAGCCTTTGTCTCAAAAAATAAAATCCCAAAGTTTATCAAAGGTTATACATTGTTGCAAACACTGGTGTCATATTGTTCATAAGATATGTTGAAGCCCCTGAACATAGCTAGTTATGCTCTTCAACAAAGGATACCAGATAACAAAGTAAATTTGGTAAGAGAAGTACATTGAAAAGCTGTATTTTTTTTATTTATTTTTTATTGCATGCTCTGTCTGAATTTTGAAAGTTTAGTTTTGACTTTTACATCCAATTAACTCGCTTCCATACATTGATAACAACTATATAATGTTACTTTGTTTTGTCAGTAAGGCTGTTCCAAGAGATGGCTGTCCTGTTTAGTCTAGAATATTCTAGTAGAAATTTGACCCCTAGGTTTCAACACCTTTGTCAGTTACAACAGTTTATTTTGCCCTACAACATGGGAACTGTCTGATTCAGGATCATGTTAGAATTCTGTCCAGTAGCATGTCAGCTATAGCATATATCAACCATCAGCATATATCAACTCACAACATTGTTATAATAGCCACAATTTATCTACTTGCAGGCAGGGTTCCCATCTCCTGCCTGTAGCCTGGCCACCTTCTAGTTTTCATGTTATACCATGAGATCTATTTCTTTACATACCTTTCCCTAAAAGCTTAACATTAAACAATCATGTAATGAGAAACGTCTCTTGGAATAAGGATTAACATAATAATGGTTTGTGAACTCTGCATTTCAATTCTGTATACCAGAAATATAAATGTCAGAGGATATAATAAGGTTTCTTCTACCAAATTATTGATAAGGGATATGAAGCCCACACTTTTTATTTAATGATTCAGGTAGAACATGCAATTTTAAACAACTTTAAAATTTACTTCTATCATCTAGTTTGCTTAATCTGCTTCTTGTCATTGACTCACAGGTGTGTTTAGCTAGATCCCAGAAGTGCATTGCTGCTCCTTCAATAATGGATTCCAAGAGAATGATGCAAATTTAATGATAGAAATAAATTGAAAAGTTTTTAAAAAAGGATATGTTCTATCTGAACCATGAACAAATATTTGGGATTACATGTCCCTTTAACTGAATTAAGTTGAAGTAGTGTAAAATAATTTTCTTTCATATGGGTGGCAAGAGTCCACACGCTAGTTACTGATGGGATATACATTCCTACCAGGAGGGGGCAAAGTTTCCCAAACCTCAAATGCCTATAAATATACTTCCCACCTCACTCATACCTCAGTTTTAAAAACGTTGCCTCCTTAGGAGGTGGTGAAGCATGATGTGCTTGATTTCTTCTGTGATAGGCGCTTCTAAGCATATTGAGGCCTAGTTCCTCCCTAAGTGTAGTGTTTGTCTGAGGGATGTGAAGGGAGTATCGTCTGATGATACCATGTTTTCACCTATGGGAAATCTATTCTAGGGCTCTCTGTAAATCATTTGCAGGGATTTATCTGCTGCCTCCCTTTATAGATCGACAATATACTCTTGTACCATTACCTCTGCTGATATGTTTCAGTACTGGTTTGGCTGTCTACTTTATGTGGATGGGTGTCTTACACAATAAGTATATACTTTTATTATATAAGACACTCTCAGCTATAGATTGGGCACTTTTTCAGTAAAGTTGTATATTGTTTGTATACATGCCTTGAGTCAGTAATTCAGTGGTCTTTTTTAGCAACTTTAATTAGTGGCTAAATGTTTGTCAAGGTTGGTAGAGTCTGCAATATACAGTTTTTTTTTTGTTTTTTTGAGCTAGTAAATTATTTATAATTGAGGATGCTTCATATTATGTTAGTCTCATGGAATTTTGATAATCACATTTTATGCAGTATAATAGAAGTATCCATTTAGGCTTTATTTAGCTACATTTAGTTTTTTTATATATACAAACTAAATTCTTCAATTTGTGTCCATCAAAAGATGGTCCCAAAGGACAAAGGCGGCCTCCAAGGTCTTTTGTCGGTGGCAGACAAACACCAGGATCAGCTCTTCTCAAAACAAGTGGTGATTCTAAATAAAAAGACAAACTAAATTCTTACCTGTTTTTTAGAGTGATAGGTGTATTAGAAATTTGCGCGAAAACGCACATGTGATGACGATATTTATGTCATGGGTGACGCGTCATCATTTTGCTCTTTTTTTGGGGCCAAAATTTCCAGACAAATTTGCCGTTATAAGTCCACCCCAGCTCATTCAGTGCTTTCAGAAAACGCTCAGAGGGATTTCATGTAGCATTATTTTATGAATCGTTTTTCTTTTTATAAATATTCGCTTTGTTTCCCATTCTCTTAAGCCTGTTATATACAGTTGTATGCAAAAGTTTAGGCACCCCCTGACAATTTAGGAGGCTCTACTAAATATTGATGCAATATTTCTGTTGGGGTGCCCAAATATATGCACCTGTCTAATTTCATTTTGATGCATATTGCACATTTTCTGTTAATCCAATAAACTTCATTTCACTACTGAAATATTACTGTGTCCTTCAGTTATTTGATATTTCAAAATGAAATTGCTGATCCAAACGCCCAATTATTTATAAATGAAAATCATGGAAATTGTCAGGGGTGCCTTAACTTTTGCATACAACTGTATATATCATATATAGGAGTATGGATATCAATTTGCTGAATTAATAAATAAAATAATCAAATTTAGTTTTTTGCAATTATGTCTCAAACTGAACCTGCCTCTGATGTTACCATAGGATTTGAGTTGCCTGAACACGTATCTTCCAAAGCTAAGTGTGTTTGTTGTAAAAAAGCTGATCTAAATTCTTCAGCTCAATTATGTGGCTCTTGTTTTGACACGTTGTTAAATGCTGATAATATATCTGAGTACAAATGCACCCACTGTTATTTCATCTGTCTAATGTACATGGCATTCCTGCAGAAATTAAAGGTTTTATTGCTGCAGCTATAGAGAAGGCAATGACTGCTATTCCGTCTTCAAATAAACGTAAAAGGGTTTTGCAACATTTTCCTAAACCTAGTGAATTAAAGGGACAGTCTAGTCCAAAATAAACTTTCATGATTCAGATAGAGAATGCAATTTTAAAAATGTACTTTTATCACCAATTTTGCTTTGTTCTCTTGGTATTCTTAGTTTGAAAGCTAAACCTAGGAGGTTCATATGCTAATTTCTAAGCCCTTGAAGGCCGCCTCTTCTGCCAGGGCATTTTGACAGTTTGTCACCACTAGAGGGTGTTAGTTCATGTGTGTCATATAGATAACACTGTGCTCATGCACATGGAGTTCAGGTGAGCCAGCTCTGATTGGCTAAAATTGATGTCTGTCTAAGGAACTGAAATAAGGGGACAGTTTGCAGAGGCTTTGATACAAGGTAATCACAGAGGTGAAGTGTATTTATATAACTGTGTTAGTTATGCAAAACTGGGGAATGGGCAATAAAGGGATTATCTATCTTTTTAAACAATAAAAATTCTGGTGTAGACTGCCCCTTTAAGTTCTGACCTTCAGCATAATGATGTGTCCTCTACTGATGGGGTTTCTTCAGATTCAGAGGACCCCACATCAGAGACCTATATAGACAAATCATCTTTTTTTATTTAAGATAGAATATATTCGCTCTCTCTTAAATGAAGTTTTGTTTACTTTGGGTATTGAGGAGTCTAAACCTCCTGATAATAAAGCTAGTAGCCGTCTAAATTCTGTATTTAAGGCTACTGTTATTATTCCTGAAATATTTCCTATTCCTGACGCTATCTCTAATATGATTGCTAAAGAATGGTCTAAGCCTGATACCTCTTTTAAAGATATAGGAAAGGCAAAATTAAACTTGCATGATTCAGATAGAGCATATCATTTTAACACACTTTTCATAACACTTCTATTTTCAAATGTGCTTCGTTCTCTTAGTATCTCTTGTTAAAAAATGAATAAATACTTATCATATACTAGTGTGAGCTGCTGCTAATTGGTGCCTGCACACATTTGTCTCTTGTGATTGGATTAAATAGATATTTTCAGCTTCCTGTCAGTAGTGCAATGTTGTACCTTCAGCAATGGATAACAAGAAAATGAAGAAAATTTGATAATATAATTAAATTGGAAAGTTGTTTAAAATTGTATGTTCTATCTGAATCATAAAATAACATTTTGGGGTTTACTATCCCTTTAACCTTTCTTCTAGGTTTAAGAAATTGTATCCTTTAACTGTGGCCAATTTAGAACTTTGGGAAACCGTTCCTAAAGTTTATGGGGCAATATCCACCCTTGCCAATCGTACTACTATTCCTATGGATTCAGATTCTGAATTATCTAATATTATTGTTTTACTTCAACATGCAAATCATTTTATTTCTGATGCTATATTTTTCGATGTTATGAAGATCAATGTCAAATCCATGTCTTTAGCCATTCTAATAAGAAGAGCTTTATGGCTTAAATCTTGGAATGCTGACATGGTGTCTAAAACTAGATTATCTCTCTTTTCAAGTAAACATCTTTTTGGTTCACAATTAGATTTTATTATCTTCACTGTTACTGGGGGTAAGGGAGTTTTTCTTCCCCAAGACAAGAAATCTAAGGGTAAATTTAAAGCTCCCAATTGTTTTTCATTCCTTTCGTCAGAATAGAGAACAGAAAACCACTCCTTCCCCTAAGGCCTCTGGCTCTAATTAGAGACCATCTCCGAATTGGAATAAATCCAAGCCTTATTATAAGAAACCAAATCCTGCCCCTAAGCCTACATGAAGGTGCGGCCCTCAAGACGGTTCTTCTGGGCAGACTAAAGCTATTTCAAAGAGTTTGGACAGGCTCTGTCCAAAATCGGTGGATTCAGAATATAAGATTTTTTTTCTAAACCATGTACCAAAAAACCTAGTAAAAGCTCAAGCCTTTTTGAAATGTGTTTCAGATCTAGAACTTTCAGGGTTAATTGTCCCAGTTCCACAGAAGGAACAAGGATTGGGTTTTTATTCAAATCTATTTATTGTACCAAAGAAGGAAAATTCTTTCAGACCAATTTTGGATCTGAAAACTCTAAATCATTTTGTAAGAGTCCCAACTTTCAAGATGGTGACTATAAGAACTATTCTGCCTTTTGTTCAGAAAGGTCACTTCATGTCCACAGTAGACTTACAGAACGCTTACCTTCACATTCCGATTCATCCAGATCACCATCGGTTTCTGAGATTCTTTTATAAACCAGCATTACCAATGTGTGTCGCTCTTCCATTTGGCCGTGCAACAGCACCAAAAATATTCTTAAAACAGTCGGCATTCAGCATTGCACAAGCAGTTCTAGTGAACTGCTTGTGCAATGTCGCCCCCTGCAGATTCGCGGCCAATCAGCCGCTAGCAGGGTGTGTCGATCAACCCGATCGTATTTGAAGGCTCGTGTGAAAACAGGGCGAGTTGGCCCCATTCGGGGCATAGTAAATCGGCCCCTATTACTCAGTACAGGCAGATTTAGTCACACAATATACACATGTAGTCCCTTAGTCAGACTTCTCTAGGACACCTCTGAAGTAACAGGCTCCTATCCTTAATGTTTCCAGGAGCAGTTTCATGGCAAACCGTTTGACTGCTCTAAGCTTATCACAGATGTTCTCAAGCTGGCTGCATGATTAGCAATCTGCACTCTACCAATTTAGTCTGCTTGCCAGACTAGACTGTTGCAGGCAGATAGGTTCCACCCCCAATCTAGCAAGCAAAGGAAGACTGTGCCTGAACATCACACTATCCCTAACAGAAAAGAGACGTTTGAGATTGGTTTCCCCTTGTCTAAACCTTCACTCTCTATCATTCCCTTCAGTGGCTATGTGCATGGAATTTTTAGGTCTCATGATTGGAGCATTGGACGCAATCCCTTTTGCTCATTTTTCATATGAGACCTCTGCAGCTTTGCATGTTGCACCAATGGTGCAGGGATTATACTCAGATATCACAACTGATATACTTAAATCCCAACACTCAACTTTCTCTGACTTGGTGGTTAAACCATCACCTTATTGTTCAATAAGCCTCCTTTGTTCATCCTACCTGGACTGTGATCACAACCGATGCAAGTCTCACAGGTTGGGGAGCTTTTTGGGGGTATCTGACAGCACAAGGAGTTTGGTAACTTTGCTTCTCGAGGATTCCAATCAATATCTTAGAACTCCATGCTATTTTCAGAGCTCTTCAGGCTTGGCCTTTATTAATGAGTGAACGGTATATTCGGTTTCAAACAATGTCACAACAGTGGCATATGTCAATCATCAAGGGGGGTCTTGCCGTCCCCTAGCAATAAAAGAAGTATCTCTATAGATCTGACCGGCTTCATTCCCTTGTAGAGCAATTCCTAGCTTGTAATGAAGATAAATCTGATGGCCAATCTGATTTTGCTTTGCTGACGGTTGATGTCGAAAAAGCATTAGACTCCATTTCATGGGGCCACCTATTCACGGTCTTGGGTTTGGGATAGCAGGGAATTTTATTAAATATATTAAACTAATATATCAAGATCCAATCTCTTTTATATACATAGCAACAGCTTAATTTCTTCTTAAATGGAAAGAGTCCACAGCTGCATGTATTACTTTTGGGAAATAAGAACCTGGACACCAGGAGGAGGCAAAATGCGCCTCCCACTCCCCTCATCCCCCAGTCATTCTTTGCCTTTCGTCCCAGTAGATTGTCATAGAAGTGTCAGAATTTTTAATTTTAGTTTTTTGTCTCTTATGGAGGGTAGTATTCTTCGGCATGGGACAGGAAGTAGTCCTGTTAGTCTCTCAGTGAGGGCTTGGATGGAAGTTAGAGTCCGGAGATGCAGGGAGAGTCTTTCTGCGAAACCATCCCGACTCAGATTAACAGCTCCTCAAGCAATGGGCGTTGTCTAACTTCGCTCAGCTGCCTGCTTTCTTCTCTCAAGTCCATGGTGGAGGCGATGCTACTATCCATCACACTTGAAAGGCCGTGTTCCTGTTCCACTGCATAGTTTCCGGTAAGATCATTTCATTTTACTTTATTCATCAATGTACTGTAATATGAATGTTTCCCCCGAGAGGCTACCACCTTACGGGTCTAACTTATCATAAGGGTCTCAGTGAGTCTCTTGTAGTATCTTGGAATCAAGGGTTAATATCTCATGAGGGGGGTTATTGAACAGGGAGGTTTATAATTATGCTTATGTGATTCAACCTGCTTATGTGTGATGTTTATGTGCTCGTGGTTTGGAACATTGAGGCCTTTGGAAGTGACGCAGCCTTTTGGTTGGGTGCGCTTTTTTGTAATGTACGGTTCACCTTGTGTTCAGGCGTGGTTACGTTCCGTTTACCATTTCCGCATTCCCGACCATGTGGCGAAGGAAATTTTCTAGTCCGCAGGGGTCTGGTCATAGGAGGTGGTGAGTGCCCCAGCCATTGGGGGTGTCAGATGCCGTTTTTGTTGTTACTACTTTAGTCCATATTTATATATCCTCTATCCAGTTATGGAGGATTCTGATGCTGAGACTGTGCTAATTTCAGATTCAGTTACGGAGGCTTCTGATACTGAGACTATTTTGATTTCAGATTCTGTGTCCTGTGAAGAATCCGGATTGGCCTCGTTGACACATGTCAACCAGTTTTTTGTTCCGTATGCCATTTCAGAGCGCTTTGTTCCTCAGGTTCGGGGAATCAAGGGACTGCTGAGCCATCCGCCTCTGGGGGTCCTGTCCTCCAAGAGGCGAGTTCCCTACCAATTCATACTTCTACACATGCGTGTAACCCAGTTTCTTATTCCTCCATGCAGGGTGGCATGTTCCTCCCGGAGGTTGCAGCATGTTTTCGCTTCCACATAATGTTGGCAATTGTTTGTCTGCAGAGTCCAGGCATTTATTTGAGAATGTGCTCGTGCCCTATTGTCCCGGGTCTTCCGCCTTGGGGAGGGCCTCTACAGCTCCCCGCGGGTATAACTGTCCCTGGGTGTTGTGTCTTTTGTTACAGGATTGCGCGCCTTTGCGTATTGCTCAGACATGTTTTTCAGTTATTGAATTACCCTATTGTTACCAGATACAGGGATTTTCAGTCTGCTAATTCGAATGGTGCACCTCATTAGACATGTGGGGATGAGATAATCTCCTGATTGTCATTTGTTTGAGATCTTTACCAGTTTCCGTTTGGCTGGTCCTGTGGGTAGGCCTCAGTCTTTTTGGGTGTTAACCTCCGGGTTGCCTTTTATTATTTTATTTATATTCGATGGGATGTCTTTTATTTGTTTTTGTTTTCCTTCGGGAACCTTCTGGGATTGATATTTCTTTCATGTAATTAACAAGAGTCCATGAGCTAGTGACGTATGGGATATACATTCCTACCAGGAGGGGCAAAGTTTCCCAAACCTTAAAATGCCTATAAATACACCCCTCACCACACCCACAAATCAGTTTTACAAACTTTGCCTCCAAGGGAGGTGGTGAAGTAAGTTTGTGCTAGATTCTACGTTGATATGCGCTCCGCAGCAAGTTGGAGCCCGGTTTTCCTCTCAGTGTGCAGTGAATGTCAGAGGGATGTGAGGAGAGTATTGCCTATTGAATGCAGTGATCTCCTTCTACGGGGTCTATTTCATAAGGTTCTCTGTTATCGGTCGTAGAGATTCATCTCTTACCTCCCTTTTCAGATCGACGATATACTCTTATATTTACCATTTCCTCTACTGATTCTCGTTTCAGTACTGGTTTGGCTTTCTACAAACATGTAGATGAGTGTCCTGGGGTAAGTAAGTCTTATTTTCTGTGACACTCTAAGCTATGGTTGGGCACTTTATTTATAAAGTTCTAAATATATGTATTCAAACATTTATTTGCCTTGACTCAGAATATTCAACTTTCCTTATTTCCAGACAGTCAGTTTCATATTTGGGATTATGCTTTAATTATCATATTTTTTCTTACCTCAAAAATTTGACTTTTTCCCTGTGGGCTGTTAGGCTCGCGGGGGCTGAAAATGCTTCATTTTATTGCGTCATTTTTGGCGCGGACTTTTTTGGCGCAAAAATTCATTTCCGTTTCCGGCGTCATACGTGTCGCCGGAAGTTGCGTCATTTTTTGACGTTATTTTGCGCCAAAAATGTCGGCGTTCCGGATGTTGCGTCATTTTTGGCGCAAAAAGCATTTAGGCGCCAAATAATGTGGGCGTCTTTTTTGGCGCCAAAAAATATGGGCGTCGCTTTTGTCTCCACATTATTTCAGTCTCATTTTTCATTTGCTTCTGGTTGCTAGAAGCTTGATGTTTGGCATTTTTTTCCCATTCCTGAAACTGTCTTATAAGGAATTTGATCTATTTTGCTTTATATGTTGTTTTTTCTCTTACATATTGCAAGATGTCTCACGTTGCATCTGAGCCAGAAGATACTACAGGAAAACCTCTGCCTGCTGGATCTACCAAAGCTAAGTGTATCTGCTGTAAACTTTTGGTAGCTATTCCTCCAGCTGTTGTTTGTATTAAATGTCATGACAAACTTGTTAATGCAGATAATATTTCCTTTAGTGATGTACCATTGCCTGTTGCAGTTCCCTCAACATCTAAGGTGCAGAATGTTCCTGATAACATAAGAGATTTTGTTTCTGAATCCATAAAGAAGGCTTTGTCTGTTATTTCTCCTTCTAGTAAACGTAAAAAGTCTTTTAAATCTTCTCTTTCTACAGATGAATTTTTAAATGAACACCATCATTCTGATTCTTTGGACTCTTCTGGTTCAGAGGATTCTGTCTCAGAGATTGATGCTGATAAATCTTCATATTTATTTAAGATGGAATTTATTCGCTCTTTACTTAAAGAAGTACTAATTGCTTTAGAAATAGAGGATTCTAGTCCTCTTGATACTAATTCTATACGTTTAGATAAGGTTTTTAAAGCTCCTGCGGTTATTCCAGAAGTCTTTCCTGTTCCTAATGCTATTTCTGCAGTAATTGCTAAGGAATGGGATAGATTGGGTAATTCATTTACTCCTTCTAAACGTTTTAAGCAATTATATCCTGTTCCGCCTGACAGGTTAGAATTTTGGGACAAAATCCCTAAAGTTGATGGGGCTATTTCTACCCTTGCTAAACGTACTACCATTCCTACATCAGATGGTACCTCGTTTAAGGATCCTTTAGATAGAAAAATTGAATCTTTTCTAAGAAAAGCTTATCTATGTTCAGGTAATCTTCTTAGACCTGCTATATCATTGGCTGATGTTGCTGCAGCTTCAACTTTTTGGTTGGAAACTCTAGCGCAACAAGTAACAAATCGTGATTCTCATGATATTATTATTCTTCTCCAGCATGCTAATAATTTCATCTGTGATGCCATTTTTGATATTATTAGAGTTGATGTTAGATTTATGTCTCTGGCTATCTTAGCCAGAAGAGCTTTATGGCTTAAGACTTGGAATGCTGATATGGCTTCTAAATCAACTCTACTTTCCATTTCTTTCCAGGGAAACAAATTATTTGGTTCTCAGTTGGATTCTATTATTTCAACTGTTACTGGTGGGAAAGGAACTTTTTTACCACAGGATAAAAAGTCTAAAGGTAAAAACAGGGCTAACAATCGTTTTCGATCCTTTCGTTTCAACAAAGAACAAAAGCCTGATCCTTCGTCCTCAGGAGCAGTTTCAGTTTGGAAACCATCTCCAGTCTGGAATAAATCCAAGCCTGCTAGAAAGGCAAAGCCTGCTTCTAAGTTCACATGAAGGTACGGCCCTCATTCCAGTTCCGCTGGTAGGGGGCAGGTTACGTTTTTTCAAAGAAATTTGGATCAATTCTGTTCACAATCTTTGGATTCAGAACATTGTTTCAGAAGGGTACAGAATTGGTTTCAAGATGAGACCTCCTGCAAAGAGATTTTTTCTTTCCCATGTCCCAGTAAATCCAGTGAAAGCTCAAGCATTTCTGAATTGTGTTTCAGATCTAGAGTTGGCTGGAGTAATTATGCTAGTTCCAGTTCCGGAACAGGGGATGGGGTTTTATTCAAATCTCTTCATTGTACCAAAGAAGGAGAATTCCTTCAGACCAGTTCTGGATCTAAAATTATTGAATCGCTATGTAAGGATACCAACGTTCAAGATGGTAACTGTAAGGACTATATTGCCTTTTGTTCAGCAAGGGAATTATATGTCCACAATAGATTTACAGGATGCATATCTGCATATTCCGATTCATCCAGATCATTATCAGTTCCTGAGATTCTCTTTTCTAGACAAGCATTACCAATTTGTGGCTCTACCGTTTGGCCTTGCTACAGCTCCAAGAATTTTCACAAAGATTCTCGGTGCCCTTCTGTCTGTAATCAGAGAACAGGGTATTGTGGTATTTCCTTATTTGGACGATATCTTGGTACTTGCTCCGTCTTTACATTTAGCAGAGTCTCATACGAATCGACTTGTGTTGTTTCTTCAAGATCATGGTTGGAGGATCAATTTACTAAAAAGTTCTTTGATTCCTCAAACAAGGGTAACCTTTCTGGGTTTCCAGATAGATTCAGTGTCCATGACTCTGTCTTTAACAGACAAGAGACGTCTAAAATTGATTACAGCTTGTCGAAACCTTCAGTCACAATCATTCCCTTCGGTAGCCTTATGCATGGAAATTCTAGGTCTTATGACTGCTGCATCGGACGCGATCCCCTTTGCTCGTTTTCACATGCGACCTCTTCAGCTCTGTATGCTGAACCAATGGTGCAGGGATTACACGAAGATATCTCAATTAATATCTTTAAAACCGATTGTTCGACACTCTCTAACGTGGTGGACAGATCACCATCGTTTAATTCAGGGGGCTTCTTTTGTTCTTCCGACCTGGACTGTAATTTCAACAGATGCAAGTCTCACAGGTTGGGGAGCTGTGTGGGGATCTCTGACGGCACAAGGAGTTTGGGAATCTCAGGAGGTGAGATTACCGATCAATATTTTGGAACTCCGTGCAATTTTCAGAGCTCTTCAGTTTTGGCCTCTTCTGAAGAGAGAATCGTTCATTTGTTTTCAGACAGACAATGTCACAACTGTGGCATACATCAATCATCAAGGAGGGACTCACAGTCCTCTGGCTATGAAAGAAGTATCTCGAATTTTGGTTTGGGCGGAATCCAGCTCCTGTCTAATCTCTGCGGTTCATATCCCAGGTGTAGACAATTGGGAAGCGGATTATCTCAGTCGCCAAACGTTGCATCCGGGCGAATGGTCTCTTCACCCAGAGGTATTTCTTCAGATTGTTCAATTGTGGGGGCTCCCAGAGATAGATCTGATGGCCTCTCATCTAAACAAGAAACTTCCCAGGTATCTGTCCAGATCCCGGGATCCTCAGGCGGAGGCAGTGGATGCATTATCACTTCCTTGGAAGTATCATCCTGCCTATATCTTTCCGCCTCTAGTTCTTCTTCCAAGAGTAATCTCCAAGATTCTGAGGGAATGCTCGTTTGTTCTGCTAATAGCTCCGGCATGGCCTCACAGGTTTTGGTATGCGGATCTTGTCCGGATGGCATCTTGCCAGCCATGGACTCTTCCGTTAAGACCAGACCTTCTGTCACAAGGTCCTTTTTTCCATCCGGATCTGAAATCCTTAAATTTAAAGGTATGGAGATTGAACGCTTGATTCTTGGTCATAGAGGTTTCTCTGACTCCGTGATTAATACTATGTTACAGGCTCGTAAATCTGTATCTCGAGAGATATATTATAGAGTCTGGAAGACTTATATTTCTTGGAGTTTGAATTTGGTTCTGGGAGCTCTTCAAGCTCCTCCGTTTGAACCTATGCATTCATTGGACATTAAATTACTTTCTTGGAAAGTTTTGTTCCTTTTGGCTATCTCTTCTGCTAGAAGAGTTTCTGAATTATCTGCTCTTTCATGTGAGTCTCCTTTTCTGATTTTTCATCAGGATAAGGCGGTGTTGCGAACTTCTTTTGAATTTTTACCTAAAGTTGTGAATTCCAACAACATTAGTAGAGAAATTGTGGTTCCTTCATTATGTCCTAATCCTAAGAATTCTAAGGAGAAATCATTGCATTCTTTGGATGTTGTTAGAGCTTTGAAATATTATGTTGAAGCTACGAAATCTTTCCGTAAGACTTCTAGTCTATTTGTTATCTTTTCCGGTTCTAGGAAAGGCCAGAAAGCTTCTGCCATTTCTTTGGCATCTTGGTTGAAATCTTTAATTCATCTTGCCTATGTTGAGTCGGGTAAAACTCCGCCTCAAAGAATTACAGCTCATTCTACTAGGTCAGTATCTACTTCCTGGGCGTTTAGGAATGAAGCTTCGGTTGACCAGATCTGCAAAGCAGCAACTTGGTCTTCTTTGCATACTTTTACTAAATTCTACCATTTTGATGTATTTTCTTCTTCTGAAGCAGTTTTTGGTAGAAAAGTTCTTCAGGCAGCGGTTTCAGTTTGAATCTTCTGCTTATGTTTTTTGTTAAACTTTATTTTGGGTGTGGATTATTTTCAGCAGGAATTGGCTGTCTTTATTTTATCCCTCCCTCTCTAGTGACTCTTGTGTGGAAAGATCCACATCTTGGGTAGTCATTATCCCATACGTCACTAGCTCATGGACTCTTGTTAATTACATGAAAGAAAACATAATTTATGTAAGAACTTACCTGATAAATTCATTTCTTTCATATTAACAAGAGTCCATGAGGCCCACCCTTTTTTGTGGTGGTTATGATTTTTTTGTATAAAGCACAATTATTCCAATTCCTTATTTTATATGCTTCGCACTTTTTCTTATCACCCCACTTCTTGGCTATTCGTTAAACTGATTTGTGGGTGTGGTGAGGGGTGTATTTATAGGCATTTTAAGGTTTGGGAAACTTTGCCCCTCCTGGTAGGAATGTATATCCCATACGTCACTAGCTCATGGACTCTTGTTAATATGAAAGAAATGAATTTATCAGGTAAGTTCTTACATAAATTATGTTTCTTTATTACTTCGGAAGTTGTTTTGGACATGTTAGTCCTTTGTTAAAGATGTCTGTTTTCAGTTTTTTCCCCTATGAGGGAGAATTTATGCAGCTTGCTGCTTAGGGCCCTAGGTGCAGGCTGGTCCTGTTGGGTTTGTTCGGTCTTGCGGCTGTTCAGACATGTGACACTGTTCTGCTCGGCTGGTTCGGTAGAAGCGCCGAGTGCTCAGGTTATCATTGTTTTTCATGTTCAACTAAGCATTCAAGAGGACCTGTGGGTCTGTGAGGCGGGAAGGATTGTTTCAGTCCTTATAGCCTTCATTCATAGATGGCCAGGCAGGGGAGTTTCCCGTTGCGTCACTCTATCTGACATCTGAGTTCATCAGAAACTAGAGTTTTCTGCAATTGAGCGGTTTTGCCTTCATTTTTAGGCCTCTGGATTTGTCCTTTTGGACTTGATCCAACAGCTTGTACAGGATAGCTGTCTAACATGCGGAAGGTTTGCAGTTTGAAACCAGTTGCAGCTCTTGACACCTTGCATGTGTACGTGTAAGCTGTTTATAGTGTAACTAGAGATCTTTGATGTGTACTGTCTGTCTGAGTTATGAGACCTTTGGGTTTTCTTCCATTGTCTCTGGGTGAGTTGGATTTCCTTTTAGGGATCTGTGTTTCCGGGTGATGGTTGTACCCTGCTGGGACTTTGTTTAGCACAGGGTTTTCCGGAGCTGGGTAGGCTTGGTGCCTTTCTCTTCCTTGTGTCCTCTGCTAGTGCGGAGGTAATAGGGAGACTAGTCCTACTAGTAGGATTTTTTCTTTTTTACCTCAAGGTATCCCTTGGTTGTCCTTAGGCTTTGAGAAGTATCTTCATATGACTTCTAGCCTTGCTCCTTGGAGTGTTGGACTTTAGCTAGGGGTGGTTCCTTCCTTTGGTTGGGGCTTTCGAGTTCTTCTAGCTATCCGGCTTCTTTGGATATGCATCCATACCCTTGTGTCTGGCTTCTTTAGTTCTAGGGTAAGGTTTGCCTGAACTATTAGGTGCACGGACCTGTTTTTCTCCCTGAGACTTCCGGTTGCTGAAGGCTCACTTGGCCTTTTTCCTGACCTAGTTTTGGGTGGTTTTGGAATCTTGTATCTCAGGGCTGGTCGGGGTGTTCCACGGTAGTGGGAACTTGGGCTATGTCCTTGCTCCATCTACCTGACCTGGTCATGGTTGGCCAGGTTTTCTGAGTATTTTTCTCTTGTAAGATGTATCGAGTCCACGGATTCATCCTTACTTGTGGGATATTCTCCTTCCCTATAGGAAGTGGCAGAGAGAGCACCCACAGCAGAGCTGTCTATATAGCTCCCCCCTTAGCTCCACCCCCCAGTCATTCTCTCTGCCTGCTTAACTGCTAGGAAGGGCAAAGAGCTATGTGGTGACAAAAACTTTTTTATTTCTCAAGCAAAAGTTTATTATTTTAAATGGTACCGGTGTGTACTATTTACTCTCTGGCAGAAAAGGGATGAAGATTTCTGCAAGGAGGATGATGATCTTAGCACTTTGTAACTAAGATCCACTGCTGTTCTCACAAGGCCTGAAGAGTACTGGAAAACTTCAGTTGGGAGAACGGTTTGCAGGCTAAGCTGCATATGAGGTATGTTCAGTCTATATTTTTCTAGACAGACTGTGTTAATTCTAGAAAATGCTGGCAATATCCCCATGAGGGAAGGGTAAGCTGTATTCAGACACTTTGATAGGAATTTCAGCTTGCTTGAAGGGCTCATTAGTTACTGGTGACACTGTTAGGAAAAAACGTTTTTTATTCAGTGAAATTATAACGTTTTTTGAAGGGACTAAAGGGGTCATTGTGGCTTGTTTTTTGAGTTTTATAACTCACATGGTTAATTAAGAGACACTCTGGTGTTTCTCTAAAAGGCCTCAAAACATTGAGTGAGGTGGGAGGGGCCTATTTTCGCGCCTCTGTTGCGCAGTTTCTTTTTCTCTGAGACATCTAACTGCTTCTCCTGAGGTTCCTGCTTTGTTTAAGGGCTGTAAAATAAGTTGGTTTTTTCCCCACAAATCGTTCTGAAGGGCAGGTAGGAGCCACAGCAGAGCTGTGGCAAAGTGCTGAAAGTCTTTTTTACCGGTTTTGACGTTTTTTCAATCCGGTTTTGCCATTAAGGGGTTAATTGTTTATTTGCATAGCTGTGCAAAGTCATTAAGCCTTTATGATGCTACTGTAAAAATTTCGTTAAGTTTACTGCTTTTTTACACTGTTTTGCAGAATTTGTGCAGCTTTTTTTCTCTTAAAGGCACAGTACCGTTTTATTTCTAAGTGTTATTTACTTTGATTACAGTGTTTTCCGAGCTTGCTTGTTACATTACTAGCCTGTTTAACATGTCTGACACCAAGGAAAATCCTTGTTCAAAATGTTTGGAAGCCATTGTGGCAACCCCTCTTAGAATGTGTCCCAATTGTACTGATATGTTTATAAACTATAAAGAACATATATTAGCACTTAAAAATAGAGCAATAGATGATTCTCAATCAGAAGTAAATGAGGGTTCGCCATCTAGCTCTCCCCAAGTGTCACAACCAGTAACGCCCGCACAAGTGACGCCAAGTACCTCTAGTGCGTCAAATTCTTTTACTTTACAAGACATGGCCACAGTTATGAATACAACCCTCACAGAGGTTTTATCTAAACTGCCTGGTTTACAAGGAAAGCGGGACAGCCTGGGTTTAGGAAAAATGCTGAGCCTGTCTGACGTTTTAGTAGCCGTATCTGATATGCCCTCACAATGCTCTGAAGTAGGGGTGAGGGATTTGTTTTCTGAGGGAGAAATACGCTTCCTCAGACAGATTCTGATATGACGGCCTTTAAATTTAAGCTTGAACACCTCCGCTTATTGCTCAGGGAGGTATTAGCGACTCTAGATGAATGTGACCCTATAGTGGTTCCAGAGAAATTGTGTAAAATGGATAAATACTTAGAGGTTCCTGTTTACACTAATGTTTTTCCAGTCCCTAAGAGGATTGTGAATATTATTACTAAGGAGTGGGATAGACCAAGTATTCCGTTCTCTCCACCTCCTGTTTTTAAGAAAATGTTTCCTATATCTTGTGTCCCAGGGATATCTTCTGGAATTCAAAGACTCCCTTCCAAGGGGGAGATTTCATATTTCTCGATTGTCTGTAAACCAGACAAAGAGAGAGGCGTTCTTATGCTGTGTAGATCTACATACCATGGGGGTGATCCGCCCAGTCCCAAAAGAGGAACAGGGGCTAGGGTTCTACTCAAACCTGTTTGTGGTTCCCAAAAAAGAGGGAACTTTCAGACCAATCTTGGATCTAAAAAATTCTAAACAAGTTCCTCAAAGTTCCATCGTCTCTTTTGCGCTCTCTCTCTCTCCCCTTCTCTTTTGCGCTCTCTCTCCCCTTCTCTTTTGCGCTCTCTCTCTCCCCTTCTCTTTTGCGCTCTCTCTCTCCCCTTCTCTTTTGCGCTTTCTCTCCCCCTCTCTTTTGCGCTTTCTCTCCCCCTCTCTTTTGCGCTTTCTCTCCCCCTCTCTTTTGCGCTTTCTCTCCCCCTCTCTTTTGCGCTTTCTCTCCCCCTCTCTTTTGCGCTTTCTCTCCCCATCTCTTTTGCGCTCTCTCTCTCCCCCTCTTTTGCGCTCTCTCTCTCCCCCTCTTTTGCGCTCTCTCTCCCCCTCTTTTGCGCTCTCTCTCCCCCTCTTTTGCGCTCTCTCTCTCTCTCCACCTCTCTTTTGCGTTCTCTCTCTCCTCTTCTCCTTTGCGCTCTCTCTCCCCCTCTCTTTTGCGCTTTCTCTCCCCCTCTCTTTTGCGCTTTCTCTCCCCCTCTCTTTTGCGCTTTCTCTCCCCCTCTCTTTTGCGCTTTCTCTCCCCCTCTCTTTTGCGCTTTCTCTCCCCCTCTCTTTTGCGCTTTCTCTCCCCCTCTCTTTTGCGCTTTCTCTCCCCCTCTCTTTTGCGCTTTCTCTCCCCCTCTCTTTTGCGCTTTCTCTCCCCCTCTCTTTTGCGCTTTCTCTCCCCCTCTCTTTTGCGCTTTCTCTCCCCCTCTCTTTTGCGCTTTCTCTCCCCCTCTCTTTTGCGCTTTCTCTCCCCCTCTCTTTTGCGCTTTCTCTCCCCCTCTCTTTTGCGCTTTCTCTCCCCCTCTCTTTTGCGCTTTCTCTCCCCCTCTCTTTTGCGCTTTCTCTCCCCCTCTCTTTTGCGCTTTCTCTCCCCCTCTCTTTTGCGCTTTCTCTCCCCCTCTCTTTTGCGCTTTCTCTCCCCCTCTCTTTTGCGCTCTCTCTCTCTCCCCCTCTTTTGCGCTCTCTCTCTCTCCCCCTCTTTTGCGCTCTCTCTCTCTCCCCCTCTTTTGCGCTCTCTCTCTCTCTCCCCCTCTTTTGCGCTCTCTCTCCCCCTCTTTTGCGCTCTCTCTCTCTCTCTCTCTCTACCTCTCTTTTGCGTTCTCTCTCTCCCCTTCTCTTTTGCGCTCTCTCTCTTCCCTTCTCTTTTGCGCTCTCTCTCTCTTCCCTTCTATTTTGCGCTCTGTCTCTCTACCCTCTCTTTTGCTCTGTCTCTCTACCCTCTCTTTTGCTCTGTCTCTCTCCATCCCTCTCTTTTGCTCTGTCTCTCTCCATCCCTCTCTTTTGCTCTGTCTCTCTCCATCCCTCTCTTTTGCTCTGTCTCTCTCCATCCCTCTCTTTTGCTCTGTCTCTCTCCATCCCTCTCTTTTGCTCTGTCTCTCTCCATCCCTCTCTTTTGCTCTGTCTCTCTCCATCCCTCTCTTTTGCTCTGTCTCTCTCCATCCCTCTCTTTTGCTCTGTCTCTCTCCATCCCTCTCTTTTGCTCTGTCTCTCTCCATCCCTCTCTTTTGCTCTGTCTCTCTCCATCCCTCTCTTTTGCTCTGTCTCTCTCCATCCCTCTCTTTTGCTCTGTCTCTCTCCATCCCTCTCTTTTGCTCTGTCTCTCTCCATCCCTCTCTTTTGCTCTGTCTCTCTCCATCCCTCTCTTTTGCTCTGTCTCTCTCCATCCCTCTCTTTTGCTCTGTCTCTCTCCATCCCTCTCTTTTGCTCTGTCTCTCTCCATCCCTCTCTTTTGCTCTGTCTCTCTCCATCCCTCTCTTTTGCTCTGTCTCTCTCCATCCCTCTCTTTTGCTCTGTCTCTCTCCATCCCTCTCTTTTGCTCTGTCTCTCTCCATCCCTCTCTTTTGCTCTGTCTCTCTCCATCCCTCTCTTTTGCTCTGTCTCTCTCCATCCCTCTCTTTTGCTCTGTCTCTCTCCATCCCTCTCTTTTGCTCTGTCTCTCTCCATCCCTCTCTTTTGCTCTGTCTCTCTCCATCCCTCTCTTTTGCTCTGTCTCTCTCCATCCCTCTCTTTTGCTCTGTCTCTCTCCATCCCTCTCTTTTGCTCTGTCTCTCTCCATCCCTCTCTTTTGCTCTGTCTCTCTCCATCCCTCTCTTTTGCTCTGTCTCTCTCCATCCCTCTCTTTTGCTCTGTCTCTCTCCATCCCTCTCTTTTGCTCTGTCTCTCTCCATCCCTCTCTTTTGCTCTGTCTCTCTCCATCCCTCTCTTTTGCTCTGTCTCTCTCCATCCCTCTCTTTTGCTCTGTCTCTCTTCTCTCTTTTGCTCTGTCTCTCTTCTCTCTTTTGCTCTGTCTCTCTTCCCTCTTTTGCTCTGTCTCTCTTCCCTCTTTTGCTCTGTCTCTCTTCCCTCTTTTGCTCTGTCTCTCTTCCCTCTTTTGCTCTGTCTCTCTTCCCTCTTTTGCTCTCTCTCTCTTCCCTCTTTTGCTCTCTCTCTCTTCCCTCTTTTGCTCTCTCTCTCTTCCCTCTTTTGCTCTCTCTCTCTTCCCTCTTTTGCTCTCTCTCTCTTCCCTCTTTTGCTCTCTCTCTCTTCCCTCTTTTGCTCTCTCTCTCTTCCCTCTTTTGCTCTCTCTCTCTTCCCTCTTTTGCTCTCTCTCTCTTCCCTCTTTTGCTCTCTCTCTCTTCCCTCTTTTGCTCTCTCTCTCTTCCCTCTTTTGCTCTCTCTCCTCTTTAGCTCTTTCCTATCTCTTTTTGTCTCTCCCCCTTTCTATTTCTCTCCCCTCTTTTTTAAACCGACCGCGCCCGGTCACGCCTCCCGCTCGGCCACACCCATGCTCCAGCCCGGCCACTCCCACTTTTGCCGCAAACAGCATTTCAGGTAAGGCCAGGTGTGTTTGTCCTTGTGCTGTCTCTACTGCGCATGACGGCTTCGGACAAACACACTTGGCCTTTTATATTATAGGATAATTGTTTCTCCTGCTTGGTTAAGATAAAGTATTTCAATGTGAGCTTCATCTTCAGGCCATTTTAGTCCCTTGCAGGGATATCAAATGCTCTGTTGCCAGTGCAATTAATTCATAGAACTAAGTAAGAGTACAGTTACCACAGACCAACTGCAGTTCAGCTCATTGTTCCCAGTGTGGTTGGTGTAGTAAGCCAAAGCTGAAATGTTCAGCTTGCCATCTAGGTATGTGCTAGTCTGGTTGTGGTGATTGGTTGCCTCTGATTATACAGGATGTTGTGAGTGGTTTTATTACTCCTCTCAGTACTCTGAAAGGATAGAACAGCAGCTGGAATATTTTTGCATGGAAAAAGCAAGGTAAATACATTGCTTATATTTTTTTGTGTGACTTGTTCGGTTTGCAGCAGTGATTGTTCAGTTTGTCAGCTCTGTGTAGGGCTAGACCTTGCTGACGGAGGGTAGTGTCTTGAATTTTGCAGAGGCAGTTTTCTTACCACTAGTAGTGATGAATAGTGGTTTAGTTACAATGTATGTGTGTGGTAATACTAGGGCAACTAACTCAAGCTCTGTTACTTTAAAGGGACAGTCTACACCAGAATTTTTATTGTTTTAAAAGATAGATAATCCCTTTTTCTTTCATGTAATTGGCAAGAGTCCATGAGCTAGTGACGTATGGGATATACATTCCTACCAGGAGGGGCAAAGTTTCCCAAACCTCAAAATGCCTATAAATACGCCCCCCACCACACCCACAATTCAGTTTTACAAACTTTGCCTCCTATGGGGGTGGTGAAATAAGTTTGTGCTAGATTTCTACGTTAATATGCGCTTCGCAGCACGCTGAAGCCCTGTTTCCTCTCAGAGTGCAGTGAATGACAGAGGGATGTGAAGGGAGTATTGCCTATGGAATGCAATTGTCATCCTATCGGGGATCTATTTCATAGGTTCTCTGTTATCGGTCGTAGAGATTCATCTCCTTCCTCCCTTTTCAGATCGACGATATACTCTTATATACCATTACCTCTGCTGATTCTCGTTTCAGTACTGGTTTGGCTATCTGCTATATGTAGATGAGTGTCTTTTGGTAAGTATGTCTTATTTTATTTATGACACTCTCAGCTATGGTTTGGCACTTTATATGTAAAGTTCTAAATATATGTTTTATACTTATATTTGCCATGATTCAGGTTAATCAGTATATTTCCTTCTTACAGACTGTCAGTTGCATTTTGGGAAATGCATATGAATACATTTTTTTCTCACCTGAAAATTTTTCAAATTGACTTTTCTTTCTAAATTGCGGGCTGTTAGGCTCGCGGGAGCAAAAAATGCGCGCAAGACTTTTTTGGCACGAGAATTACGTTGGTTGACGTAATTACGTCATTTCCGGTGTCTTAGTTGGCGCCGAGAGTTTTCACGTAGTTGCTTCATCTATGACGCTCGTGTTTGTTGCAGACGTTTTTGGCGCCAAAAAAATTTGTCAATTGTTTTTTTTACATTATTTAAGTCTTTGTTTCTTTTTGCTTCTGGTTTCCAGAGGCTTATTCTGTTTGCATTTTTTCCCATTCCTGAAACTGTCATTTAAGGAATTTGATAATTTTGCTTTATATGTTGTTTTTTCTATTACATATTGCAAGATGTCTCTATCTGACCCTGTATCAGAATCTACTTCTGGAATGCTGCTGCCTGATGTCGGTTCTAACAAAGCTAAGTGCATTTGTTGTAAACTTGTGGTAACTATTCCTCCGGCTGTAGTTTGTGTTAGTTGTCATGATAAACTTTCAAAAGCAGACAATATTTCCATTAGTAGTAGTCCATTTCCTGTTGTTATTCCTTCAACATCTAATGTTCAGGATATTCCTGTTAATGTGAGAGAATTTGTTTCTAATTCTATTCAGAAGGCCCTGTCTGTTATATCTCCTTCTAATAAACGTAAAAGGTATTTTAAAACTTCTCATAAATTAGATGAATTTTTAAATGACCGCCAGCATTCTGATTTATCTATCTCTGATGAGGATCTATCTGGTTCAGAAGATTCTGCCTCAGATATTGACACTGACAAATCTTCATATTTATTTGAAATGGAGTTTATTCGTTCTTTATTAAAAGAGGTGTTGATTGCATTAGATATGGAGGAGTCTAGTCCTCTTGATATTAAAACCAGTAAATGTTTAAATTCGGTTTTTAAACCTCATGTAGTTATTACAGAGGTTTTTCCAGTTCCTGATGCTATTTCAGATGTAATTTCTAGGGAATGGAGTAGTTTGGGTACTTCATTTACTCCTTCTTTAAGGTTTAAGAGACTGTACCCTTTGCCGTCTGATAGATTGGAGTTTTGGGAAAAAATCCCCAAAGTTGATGGGGCTATCTCTACTCTTGCTAAACCTACTACTATTCCTACGGCAGATAGTACTTCTTTTAAAGATCCTTTAGATAGGAAGCTTGAATCTTATCTAAGGAAGGCTTATTTATGTTCAGGTCATCTTCTTAGGCCTGCTATTTCTTTGGCTGATGTTGCTGCGGCTTCAACTTTTTGGTTGGAGGCTTTAGCGCAACAAGTACCAGATCATAATGTGTATAGCATTGTTAAGCTACTTCAACATGCTAATAATTTCATTTGTGATGCCATTTTTGATATCATTAGAATTGATGTCAGGTATATGTCTTTAGCTATTTTAGCTAGAAGAGCTTTATGGCTTAAATCTTGGAATGCGGATATGACTTCTAAGTCAACGTTGCTATCTCTTTCTTTCCAAGGTAATAAATTGTTTGGTTCTCAGTTGGATTCTATAATTTCAACTGTCACTGGGGGGAAGGGAGCTTTTTTGCCTCAGGATAAAAAATCTAAGGGTAAATTTAGGGCTGCTAACCGTTTTCGTTCCTTTCGTCAGAATAAGGAACAGAAGCCTGACCCTTCCCCTAAAGGAACGGTTTCCAATTGGAAGCCTTCTCCAGTCTGGAATAAATCCAAGCCTTTTAGAAAATCAAAACCAGCCCCCAAGTCCGCATGAAGGTGCGGCCCTCATTCCAGCACAGCTGGTAGTGGGCAGACTACGATTTTTCAAAGATGTTTGGATCAATTCAATTCAAAATCATTGTATTCAGAATATTGTTTCTCATGGGTACAGAATAGGTTTCAAGGTAAGACCGCCTGTGAGAAGGTTCTTTCTCTCACGCATTCCAGTGAACCCAGTAAAGGCTCAGGCTTTCCTGAAGT
This sequence comes from Bombina bombina, assembly GCF_027579735.1. NCBI lineage: Eukaryota > Metazoa > Chordata > Amphibia > Anura > Bombinatoridae > Bombina > Bombina bombina. Next base: position 598,088,891 of record NC_069500.1, read on the forward strand.
GTGTTTCAGACCTGGAGTCATCTGGGGTAATTTTGCCAGTTCCATATCTGGAACGGGGTCTGGGGTTTTATTCAAATTTGTTCATTGTACCAAACAGAGAGAATTCTTTCAGACCAGTTCTGGATCTAAAAATTTTGAATCGTTATGTAAGAATACCAACATTCAGATGGTGACTATAAGGACTATTCTGCCTTTTGTTCTACAAGGGCATTATATGTCCACAATAGACTTACAGGATGCTTATCTTCATATTCCAATTCATCCAGATCACTATCAGTTCCTGAGATTCTCTTTTCTAGACAAGCATTACCAATTTGTTGCTCTTCCTTTTGGCCTAGCAACAGCTCCAAGGATCTTTTCAAAGGTTATCGGTGCCCTTCTCTCTGTAATCAGAGAGCGGGGTGTTGCGGTGTTTCCTTATTTGGACGATATCTTGGTACTTGCTCAGTCTTTACATTCTGCAGAATCTCACACAAATCAACTTGTGTTGTTTCTTCAAAAACATGGTTGGAGGATAAATTTACCAAAAAAGTTCCTTGATTCCTCAGACAAGGGTAACCTTTTTAGGATTCCAAATAGATTCAGTATTCATGACTTTGTCTCTAACAGACAAAAGACATCTAAAATTGGTTTCAGCTTGTCGGAACCTTCAGTCTCAGTCATTCCCTTCAGTAGCTTTGTGCATGGAGGTTTTAGGTCTCATGACTGCAGCATCGGAAGTGATCCCCTTTGCTCGTTTTCACATGAGACCTCTTCAGCTTTGTATGCTGAACCTATGGTGCAGAGATTATACAAAGATATCCCAACTGATATCCTTAAATCCCAATACTCGACTATCTCTGACTTGGTGGTTAGATCACCACCGTTTGGTTCAGGGGGCCTCTTTTCTTCGTCCAACCTGGACTGTGATCACAACAGATGCGAGTCTTTCAGGTTGGGGAGCTGTCTGGGGATCTCTGACAGCGCAGGGGGTTTGGGAATCTCAAGAGGCGAGATTACCAATCAATATTTTGGAACTCCGTGCGATTCTCAGAGCTCTTCAGTTCTGGCCTCTTCTGAAGAGAGAACCGTTTATTTGTTTTCAGACAATGTCACAACCGTGGCGTATGTCAATCATCAAGGTGGGACTCACAGTCCTCAAGCTATGAAAGAAGTATCTCGGATGCTTGCATGGGCGGAATCCAGCTCCTGTCTTATCTCTGCAGTCCATATCCCAGGTATAGACAATTGGGAAGCGGATTATCTCAGTCGCCAGACTTTACATCCGGGAGAATGATCTCTTCACCCAGATGTTTCTTCAGATTGTTCAGATATGGGGGCTTCCAGAAATAGATCTGATGGCTTCTCATCTAAACAGGAAACTTCCCAGGTATCTGTCCAGGTCCAGGGATCCTCAGGCGGAAGCAGTGGATGCGTTGTCACTTCCTTGGAATTATCAACTTGCTTATATCTTTCCGCCTCTAGTTCTTCTTCCAAGAGTGATTTCCAAAATCCTAATGGAGCGTTCGTTTGTACTGCTGGTGGCTCCAGCATGGCCACACAGGTTTTGGTATGCGGATCTTGTTCGGATGTCCAGTTGCCAACCTTGGCCACTTCCGTTAAGGCCAGACCTTCTATCTCAAGGCCCGTTTTTCCATCAGGATCTCAAATCATTAAATTTGATGGTATGGAGATCGAACGCTTAGTGCTTAGTCATAGAGGTTTCTCTGACTCAGTGATCAATACTATGTTGCAGGCTCGTAAATCTGTATCTAGAAAGATTTATTACTGAGTTTGGAAGACTTACATTTCATGGTGTTCTTCTCATAAGTTCTCTTAGCATTCTTTTAGAATCCCTAGAATTTTACAGTTTCTTCAGGTTGGTTTGGATAAGGGTTTGTCTGCAAGTTCCTTGAAAGGACAAATCTCTGCTCTTTCTGTTCTTTTTCACAGAAAAATTGCTAATCTTCCTGACATTCGTTGTTTTGTTCAGGCTTTGGTTCGTATCAAGCCTGTCATTAAGTTAATCTCTCTTCCTTGGAGTCTTAATTTGGTTTTGAGAGCTTTAAAGGCTCCTCCGTTTCAGCCTATGCATTCTCTGGACATTAAATTACTTTCTTGGAAAGTATTGTTTCTTTTGACTATCTCTTCTGCTAGAAGAGTTTATGAATTATCTGCTCTTTCTTGTGAGTCTCCTTTTCTGATTTTTCATCAGGATAAGGCGGTTTTGCTCACTTCATTTAAATTTTTACCTAAGGTTGTGAATTCCAACAACATTAGTAGAGAAATTGTTGTCCCTTCGTTGTGTCCTAATCCTAAGAATTCTTTGGCTTCTTGGTTAAAGCTTTTGATTCATCATGCTTATTTGGAGTCGGGTAAATCCCCGCCTCAGAGGATTACGGCTCATTCTACCAGGTCAGTTTCTACTTCCTGGGCTTTTAAGAATGAAGCTTCTGTTGATCAGATTTGCAAAGCAGCAACTTGGTCTTCTTTGCATACTTTTACTAAATTCTACCATTTTGATGCTTTCTCTTCTTCAGAAGCAGTTTTTGGTAGAAAAGTTCTTCAGGCAGCTGTTTCAGTTTAATTATTCTGCTTATAATTTCTGTTTTTTTCATTATAAGATTAAAACTTTTTGATTTGGGTTGTGGATTCTTTTTTCAGCGGAGTTGGCTGTCTTTATTTTTATCCCTCCCTCTCTAGTGACTCTTGCGTGGAGTTCCACATCTTGGGTATTTGCTATCCCATACGTCACTAGTTCATGGACTCTTGCCAATTACATGAAAGAAAACATAATTTATGTAAGAACTTACCTGATAAATTCATTTCTTTCATATTGGCAAGAGTCCATGAGGCCCACCCTTTTTGTGGTTGTTATGATTTTTTTGTATAAAGCACAATTATTCCAATTCCTTGTTGATGCTTTCGCTCCTTTCTTATCACCCCACTTCTTGGCTATTCGTTAAACTGAATTGTGGGTGTGGTGGGGGTGTATTTATAGGCATTTTGAGGTTTGGGAAACTTTGCCCCTCCTGGTAGGAATGTATATCCCATACGTCACTAGCTCATGGACTCTTGCCAATATGAAAGAAATTAATTTACCAGGTAAGTTCTTACATAAATTATGTTATTACCCATTCCCCAGTTTTGCATAACCAACAGTTATATTAATATACTTTTAACCTCTGTGATTATCTTGTATCTAAGCCTCTGCAAACTGCCCCTTTATTTCAGTTCTTTTGACAGACTTGCAGTTTAGCCAATCAGTGCCTGCTCCCAGATAACTTCACCTGCACGAGCACAGTGTTATCTATATGAAATACATTAACTAACACCCTAAACTGTTAAAATGCATTCTAAAAAAAAGAGGTGGCCTTCAAGGTCTAAGAAATTATCATATGAACCTCCTAGGTTAAGCTTTCAACTAAAAATACCAAGAGAACAAAGCAAAATTGGTGATAAAAGTAAATTGGAAAATTGTTTAAAATTTCATGCTCTATCTGAATCATGAAAGTTTATTTTGGCCTAGACTGTCCCTTTAAATTATTAGAGCATTGGCGATATATACGGTATTCTCTAACACACATAAAGGTCTTCGTGTGAGTAACATTGTAAATGTAAGGTGCGATGAAAAAGGAAGAGATGTAATATTACCCAGGTGCTGGTCCATGATTGGTTAGTCTCATTTTGACTGCTAACATTAAGAAGTTTGGTTTCTGCCCTACCAACTTAAAACTTCACCAGCGGCTAATGCAGGGGATTTTCGCTTTTCAGCCTTGATGTTTTCCTTCTAGAAAGAAAATGGCCTAGTTTTTTAATCTACTTCTGCCTGAAAATAATTACTACTTTAAAATTAAAAAAAGTGCTTCTTTATTGTCTCTTTTTTTATGCATTTGTCGATTTATACTATTCTACTGTTTTGTTCTTTATGGCCATGTTGACACATGTCACAAATCACGTATGAAGCAGAGTTACTTAAAATATTAGTGTGAACACATTCTGGTTATTTTGAGATCTTTAAATTGGAAGCCACTATGAATGTTTCAACAGAAGTATAATCTTAGCGCTGCAAAATTTGTTAGTGCTCTACAAATAACTGATAATAATAATAAATAATAGTTTAATAAATGTTGTGTCTTAAGTATTTTTTTGCTTTCACTTTCTTCTCATTGAGAGTTTTATTTTTGTTTTAATTCCTCATTTAACAGGACATTTCCAATCAGAGGATTTCAGATTTATGATGGACCAATTCGTCTTACAAAGAGCACTTTTAAAAACTTTGTCCCTACACCTGATCGGTTCACCAGCGCCATAGGCTTCCTAATGAAAAACCCCTGGCAGCTTACACCAAGAAACAACATTTCATTTCTAAAGTTTGGAGCAAATGTGAGTAAAATGTTTTTAAATAAAGACATTTTAAATCATTATTATTTCTTTATTGCCAAAAGTACAGACGTGTATATGTTTGCAACTAATAAAAGCTAAAGACAGAGCACTAGAGCTGGTTATCGCTACTACATTTTATTTTCATTATAAATGTTCAGAGGGGGATTTTTGTATATTTTATAAAAGTGGTCAAGGTGCCATGAAAGTCATTAATGTTTTGTCATACATATAAGGCCAGAAATCTATTATTTTTTTCAAACTGATTTAAGAGCATTTTAAATAACCTAGTAATTGGTCACACACAGTAAGAAATGTAAAACAAATTTGATTAGTCTGCTATTGTTGAAGCTACACAAATCTAATTACAAGCACTCTTGTACACAGTATATTTTGTTCTTTTGTACATTTCTCGCTGTGTCATATCAAAACTCAGATGATCTGCAGAAGAGTAAGGAAAAAGAATATACTGTTATGTTAAAACAAACCTTAAATCCTTGGGACAGCTTGCATTTGAAAGATGCCTTTTTACAAATGTACGCAAGTTTACAATAGGTTCCTTATCCTTTTTGTGAGACTGTGATACAGTGCTTTGCAAAGGCTTCCTCAAAGCCATCACTTCCTCAAAGCCATCAATCAAACAGCAGTGACAAAGTAATCATTTCATCACTGAAGTGCAGTTTAGCAAGTCAAACACAGAGGATATCTGTAGATAGTTTTCTACACCTACGTTTCCTGTAGCTACTAATAAGACTTGCACAATGTTGAGGATTCATTTTTGACAATTCCTTCCTACAAGTTTGTTTCAGTTCATCAATATTTCTGGGTTGTCTTAGTTACACAAACCTCTTTAGGTCAAGCCACAGAATCTCAGCTCTCTGACTTCCAAAACATGAATCTTCTTCTTTTTCAGCCATTCTTTAATTGATTCACTTGTGTGCTTTGGGCTATTGTCTTGCTGCATCACCCAACCCCTATTGAGCTTGAGGTTATGTAGTGCTGCTCTGACATACTCCTGTAAAATGTCTTGATATACTTTTGAATGCAAAGTGTCCAAGCCCTGGGGCAGCAAGCAGCCCTAAACTATGAAACTCCCTATACCATGCTTCACAGTTGGGATGAGGTTTTGGTGTTGGTAAGCAGTGCCCTTTTTTCCTTTACACATAACGTGTCATCTGTTCACAGCCCATTTTCCCAGAAGAGTTCTGGAACATCCAGATCATCTTGGACAAATGTAACATGCTGCAATGTTCTTTTAGACAGCATTGATTTCCTTGATGGTGTCTTTCCCTTAAAACCATTCTCGTTCAGTGTTTTTAGGATAGTGGACAAATAAAGACTTTCACAGTTTGTAGTTTTCTGGAGGTCTCTTGCTTTTACGCTTGGGCTTTTTCTCATCGCTTTCAGGCTGCCCTTTTTGCTCTTGGAGTGTTTTTTTGTAGGACCCCACTCCTAAGGAGAGTATCAACAGTCCTGAATTGTTATCATATATATGAGACCTGAATAACTTATTTGTTTCTGAGAAAAGGTTTATAATAAAACCAAATGTGTAAGACATACATTCCATATAAGAAATGAAACTACAATATGATGAGATGGTAGTGTATTAAATCAAACTTTTAGCTTGTGGAATATGCTGGCTGTCATTATCAGCAACATCATTAACTGGCAGAGGTTCAGCTTGCCATGGCTAATAAAGGATGTAAAAGGTTCTCACTACATTATGTTTGTACATAATATGAAGATATCTGCTGGCAAGTTTTCCCAAATAAATTGGATCCCACAGGGTTAAATCAGCAGCTTACCAAGAAACATCTGGAGTGTTTCAGTTTTACTATAATTATTTCCATAAGCTCAAATGATTTTAAATGGTAAAAAAGTCTGACTGCTTCCAACAAAAAAGAAATAAATATGAAATAAAACCTCAATCTTTTCTTCAAAAGTTAATTGGTTATGTAGTTATAAATGTGGTTGTCTATGATCTAGATAATGCAGGTCTGACTTTTGCATGGTTCTATATACCTTAGTAATTTAACATCTGCATTTGCTATCATCTATAATATTTCTGTAGTGTCTGATAATCTAATCAGTCATGGGGGTCGATTTATTAAAGGCTTTCACCAGCCTTTGAGCCCCTACGGCTGCAGGTTCTCACAAGAGAACCTGCATGCCATATTTAACAAGCAGCAGTCATCAGATCGCTGCTTTCCTAACCTTTTGCCACTTCTAAAGTGGCGAAAAATAATCTTTGCGGTCTAGTTCGACCGGGGAGATTGACAGTTCCTGCTCGTGCGTGATCGGCTGTGCGCAGGTAGGGGGCGGGATTGCACGTGAGCACAAAATAGCAATCATGTGCAATGCTGAATTCTGCCAGGGGGTTGCAGCCTGCCAGAGGCGAGCTGCAGGGGGACAGGGGTGCATATGTGCTCCCCTATCCGCCTCAGCTTGATAAATCGCCCCCATGGTATGTTTGAGGAATGCAAGTTGTATATGATAACACTGAGATTAGAAATTTATGAGCTCTCATAACCTTTTTATTTTTTATTTCCAAAGATATGGAGAGTCCACAACGTCATTAATTACTAGTGGGTATATTACTCCTGGCCAGCAGGAGGAGGCAAAGAGAACCACAGCAAAGCTGTTGTCACTCCGCCACCCATAATCCCCAGTCATTCTCTTTGCCTCTGTTAATGGAGGAGGTAAAGTTTTGGTGTCTGAAGAAAATTGGATTTCTCTTGTTAAGTGTGTTCAGTCCACGGGTCATCCATTACTTATGGGATATATTCTCCTTCCCAACAGGAAGTTGCAAGAGGATCACCCAAGCAGAGCTGCTATATAGCTCCCCCCCTCACATGTCATACCCAGTCAAGTCTCAACAAAGGAGGTTGTGAGAGGAGATAGGAGTAACATTCTTCAATCAAAAGTTTATTATTTTAAAATAGCACCAGAGTGTGTTGTTTGTTCTCTCAGGCAGTATTTAGATGAAGAATCTGCCTGCGTTTTTTTCTATGATCTTAGCAGACGTAACTAAGATCCACTGGCTGTTCTCGCACATTCTGAGGAGTGGGGTGACTTCAGAGAAGGGAATAGCATGCGGGGTCCCCCGCAAATGAGGTATGTGCAGTAAAATATTTTCTAGGAATGGAATTGACTATGAAAACACTGCTGTTACCCATATGACGTAAGTACAGCCTTTAATGCAGTAGTAGCAACTGATATCAGGCTGATAAATGTATGCGCAGTTGAGTTATTTTCTAGGGACTAGAATTTAACTTTAAATACTGTTAGTACTGAAATAAATTTATGAGCCTTAACTGCAGTAGAAGCGACTGGTAGCAGGCTTAGTGATAACTTTGCATAACACTGGAAAGTTGTTTTTTAAAACGTTTACTGGCATGTTATTCGTTTTGTGAGGTACTTTGGTGATAAATCTTTTTGGGCATGATTTTTTTCCACATGGCTAACGTATATTTCTGCATAGACACCGTTATATCAGGTCTTCCACTGTTGTGATATGAGTGGGAGGGACCTTTTTTTAGCGCCTTGTTGCGCAGTTAAAATTCTAGCACAGTCTTCCTGCTTCTTCCTCTTTGATCCAGGACGTCTCCAGAGAGCTCAGGGGTCTTCAAAATTCATTTTTGAGGGAGGTAATCAGTCACAGCAGACCTGTGACAGTGTGTTTGACTGTGAGAAAAGCGTTAAATCTTAAATAGATTATCCGTTTTGGGTATTGAGGGGTTAATCATCCTTTTGCTAATGGGTGCAATCCTCTGCTAATTTCATACATTTACTGTTTAAAATTGGTTGCTATAACCGTATTAGTTCATTGTTATTTCAACTGTGACAGTTTTTTTGTGTTTTTAAAAGCGCTGCAGCGTTTTTTATATTGCTTGTAAACTTATTGAAAGAAATTTCCAAGCTTGATAGCTTCATTGCTAGTCTGTTTAAACATGTCTGACACAGATGAATCTGCACTTACAAATCACTTTACAAGATATGGCTAATGTTATGAAAGAAGTATTATCTAATTTGCCTGAGTTAAGAGGCAAGCGCGATAGCTCTGGGTTAAGGACAGAGCGCGCTGATGATATGAGGGCCATGTCTGACACTGCGTCACAATTTGCAGAACATGAGGACGGAGAGCTTCATTCTGTGGGTGACGGATCTGATCCAGGGAGACCGGATTCAGAAATATCAAATTTTAAATTTAAGCTTGAGAACCTCCGTGTATTACTAGGGGAGGTATTAGCGGCTCTGGGATTGCAACCGTGTCGCAATCATTCAGAGAAATTATGTAAGCTGGATAAATACTATGCGGTACCGGTGTGTACTGACGTTTTTCCTATACCTAAAAGGCTTACAGAGATTATTAACAAGGAGTGGGATAAACCCGGTGTTCCTTTTTCCCCTCCTCCGATATTTAGAAAAATGTTCCCAATAGACGCCACCACACGAGACTTATGGCAGACGGTCCCTAAGGTGGAGGGAGCAGTTTCTACTTTAGCCAAGCGTACCACTATTCCGGTGGAGGATAGTTGTGCTTTCTCAGATCCAATGGATAAAAAATTAGAAGGTTACCTTAAGAAAATGTTTGTTCAACAAGGTTTTATATTACAGCCCCTTGCATGCATTGCGCCCGTCACTGCTGCAGCGGCTTTCTGGTTTGAGTCTCTGGAAGAGGCTATTCGCACAGCACCATTGGATGAGACTTTGAACAAGCTTAGAGCCCTTAAGCTAGCTAATGCATTTGTTTCGGATGCCGTTGTGCATTTAACCAAACTAACGGCTAAGAACTCCGGATTCGCCATTCAGGCCGCAGAGCGCTATGGCTTAAATCCTGGTCAGCAGATGTAACTTCTAAATCTAAATTGCTTAATATTCCTTTCAAAGGGCAAACCTTATTCGGGCCCGGCTTGAAGGAGATTATTGCTGACATTACTGGAGGTAAGGGTCACACCCTTCCTCAGGACAGGGCCAAATCAAAGGCCAAACAGTCTAGTTTTCGTGCCTTTCGTAATTTCAAGGCAGGAGCAGCATCAACTTCCTCCGCTCCAAAACAGGAAGGAACTGCTGCTCGTTACAGACAGGGTTGGAAAAGCAACCAGTCCTGGAACAAGGGCAAGCAGGCCAGAAAGCCTACTTCTGCACCTAAGACAGCATGAAGAGAGGGCCCCCTATCCGGAAACGGATCTAGTGGGGGGCAGACTTTCTCTCTTCGCCCAGGCTTGGGCAAGAGATGTCCAGGATCCCTGGGCGTTGGAGATTATATCTCAGGGATACCTTCTGGACTTCAAAGCTTCTCCTCCACAAGGGAGATTTCATCTTTCAAGGTTATCAGCAAACCAAATAAAGAAAGAGGCTTTTCTTCACTGTGTACAAGACCTCCTAGTAATGGGGGTGATCCACCCAGTTCCGCGGACGGAACAAGGGCAAGGATTTTACTCGAATCTGTTTGTGGTTCCCAAGAAAGAGGGAACCTTCAGACCAATCTTGGACCTAAAAATCTTAAACAAATTCCTAAGAGTTCCATCATTCAAAATGGAGACTATTCGAACCATCCTACCCATGATCCAAGAGGGTCAGTATATGACCACAGTGGACTTAAAGGATGCCTACCTTCATATACCGATTCACAAAGATAATTATCGGTACCTAAGGTTTGCCTTTCTAGACAGGCATTACCAGTTTGTAGCTCTTCCCTTCGGGTTAGCTACTGCCCCGAGAATTTTTACAAAGGTTCTGGGCTCGCTTCTGGCGGTACTAAGACCGCGAGGCATAGCGGTGGCTCCGTACTTAGACGACATTCTGATACAAGCATCAAATTTTCAAAATGCAAAGTCTCATACAGAGATAGTTGTAGCATTTCTGAGGTCGCATGGGTGGAAAGTGAACATGGAAAAGAGTTCTCTGTCACCACTCACAAGGGTTCCCTTTCTAGGGACTCTTATAGATTCTGTAGAGATGAAGATTTACCTGACGGAGTCCAGGTTATCAAAAATCCTAAATGCTTGCCGTGTCCTTCATTCCATTCCAAGCCCATCAGTAGCTTAGTGCATGGAAGTAATCGGCTTAATGGTCGCGGCAATGGACATAGTGCCATTTGCGCGCCTGCATCTCAGACCGCTGCAATTATGCATGCTGAGTCAGTGGAATGGGGATTACTCAGATCTGTCCCCTTTACTAAATCTGGACCAGGAGACCAGAGATTCTCTTCTCTGGTGGTTGTCTCGGATTCATCTGTCCAAGGGAATGACTTTTCACAGACCAGATTGGACGATTGTAACAACAGATGCCAGCCTTCTAGGCTGGGGCGCAGTCTGGAATTCCCTGAAGGCATCACGACTGTGGCTTACATCAATCATCAAGGGGGAACCAGGAGTTCCCTAGCGATGTTAGAAGTCTCAAAGATAATTCGCTGGGCAGAGTCTCACTCTTGCCATCTGTCAGCGATCTACATCCCAGGCGTGGAGAACTGGGAGGCGGACTTTCTAAGCCGCCAGACCTTTCACCCGGGGGAGTGGGAACTTCACCCGGAGGTATTTGTTCAACTGATTCTTCGTTGGGGCGAACCGGAACTGGATCTCATGGCTTCTCGCCAGAACGCCAAGCTTCTTTGTTACGGATCCAGGTCCAGGGAGCGGTGCTGGTAGATGCACTAGCAGCCCCTTGGGTTTTCAACATGGCTTATGTGTTCCCACCGTTTCCGTTGCTGCCTCGTCTGATTGCCAGGATCAAACAGGAGAGAGCATCGGTGATTCTGATAGCGCCTGCATGGCCACGCAGGACCTGGTATGCAGACCTAGTGGACATGTCGTGCTGTCCACCATGGTCTCTGCCTCTGAGGCAGGACCTTCTACTTCAGGGTCCTTTCAACCATCCAAGCCTAATTTCTCTGAGGCTGACTGCATGGAGATTGAACGCTTGATTCTATCAAAGCGTGGTTTCTTGGAGTCGGTTATTGATACATTGATACAGGCTCGGAAACCGGTTACCAGAAAAATTTACCATAAGATATGGCGTAAATATTTACATTGGTGTGAATCCAAGAGTTACTCATGGAGTAAGGTTAGGATTCCTAGGATATTGTCTTTTCTACAAGAGGGTTTAGAAAAGGGTTTATCCGCTAGTTCGTTAAAGGGACAGATTTCTGCTCTGTCTATTCTTTTTCACAAACGTCTGGCAGAGAACCCAGACGTCCAGGCTTTTTGTCAGGCTTTGGCTAGGATTAAGCCTGTGTTTAAAACTGTTGCTCCCCCGTGGAGCTTAAACTTGGTTCTTAAAGTTCTTCAGGGTGTTCCGTTTGAACCCCTTCATTCCATTGATATTAAGCTTTTATCTTGGAAAGTTCTATTTTTGATGGCTATTTCCTCGGCTCGGAGAGTCTCTGAGTTATCTGCCTTACATTGTGACTCTCCTTATCTGATTTTTCATTCAGACAAGGTAGTTTTGCGTACTAAACCTGGGTTTTTACCTAAGGTTGTTTCTAATAGGAATATCAATCAGGAGATTGTTGTTCCATCATTATGTACTAACCCTTCTTCAAAGAAGGAACGTCTTTTGCATAATCTGGATGTAGTCCATGCCCTGAAGTTCTACTTACAGGCAACTAAGGATTTTCGGCAAACTTCTTCTCTGTTTGTCGTTTATTCTGGACAGAGGAGAGGTCAAAAGGCTTCGGCCACCTCTCTCTCTTTTTGGCTTCGTAGCATAATACGTTTAGCCTATGAGACTGCTGGACAGCAGCCCCCTGAAAGAATTACAGCTCATTCCACTAGAGCTGTGGCTTCCACCTGGGCCTTTAAGAATGAGGCCTCTGTTGAACAGATTTGCAAGGCTGCAACTTGGTCTTCACTTCATACCTTTTCAAAGTTTTACAAATTTGACACTTTTGCTTCTTCGGAGGCTGTTTTTGGGAGAAAGGTTCTACAGGCAGTGGTTCCTTCTGTTTAAAGTTCCTGCCTTGTCCCTCCCATCATCCGTGTACTTTAGCTTTGGTATTGGTATCCCATAAGTAATGGATGACCCGTGGAATGAACACACTTAACAAGAGAAAACATAATTTATGCTTACCTGATAAATTTATTTCTCTTGTAGTGTGTTCAGTCCACGGCCCGCCCTGTCTTTTTTTGAGGCAGTTCTAAATTTTAATTAAAACTCCAGTCACCACTGCACCCTATAGTTTCTCCTTTCTCGTCTTGTTTCGGTCGAATGACTGGATATGACATGTGAGGGGTGGAGCTATATAGCAGCTCTGCTTGGGTGATCCTTCAACTTCCTGTTGGGAAGGAGAATATATCCCATAAGTAATGGATGACCCGTGGACTGAACACACTACAAGAGAAATAAATTTATCAGGTAAGCATAAATTATGTTTTCTTTTGCTACAAGCAAGATTTTAGGGTATAGCTGTAGTCCTCGCCAATCTCTTCAGTAGAGTAGTGGTGGCTTTAAAGCAGTTAGGAACTTGTAAGGTGGGCCTTGCTGCATTTTCCTAACATGTTGCTGCCCTAGTACTTTATTTTTTCCACAGGCCTCTGTAAGGAGTTGGCGTCCTTTCACGCCTTTTGAGCTGTCGTCCTTCCAGACAGCTAGAAGTGCAGGTAAGTGCCTTTGTCTTATGGGGCTGGGAGACGGGCACTGAAGGGGTTAATGAAACTCTCTGCACTTTATTTGGGGACAAAAGAATCCTTGATAGAGGATTATTTATTGGCAGAGGCAGGCACTTAATTTGCATGTGGAGTATGGAGACTTTAGGGGTTAATCTCCTTCATAGGCTAGAGGGAGTTAACCCTTTATTGGTGGCTCAGGTTTTATTTTATCTCTGGGCTATTAAAATAAAATGCTCTTTGGCATTTTATTTGTAAAAGATCTGCACCACTCTTAATGTTATGTTTTAAGACATGAGAGGAGCCAGTCCCGCTAGTACCGTTTTAAGAATGGCTCTGTTGTTGTCATTTCTTCTGTTATGTGTGATCAGTCCACGGGTCATCATTACTTCTGGGATATTATCTGCTCCCCTACAGGAAGTGCAAGAGGATTCACCCAGCAGAGTTGCTATATAGCTCCTCCCCTCTACGTCACCTCCAGTCATTCTCTTGCACCCAAAGACTAGATAGGAGGTGTGAGAGGACTATGGTGATTATACTTAGTTTTTAGAACTTCAATCAAAAGTTTGTTATTTTACAATAGCACCGGAGCGTGTTATTACCTCTCTGGCAGAGTTTGAAGAAGAATCTACCAGAGTTTTTCTTATGATTTTAACCGGAGTAGTTAAGATCATATTGCTGTTTCTCGGCCATCTGAGGGAGGTAAAAACTTCAGATCAGGGGACAGCGGGCAGTTGAATCTGCATTGAGGTATGTAGCAGTTTTTATTTTCTGAATGGAATTGATGAAAAGATCCTGCCATACCGTTATAATGAACATGTATGTATGCTCTACATTTTAGTATTCTGGGGATGGTATTTCACCGGAATTACTCTGTAAAAGTACATTAAACCTTTTATTAGGTATTTTTCATGTTAAACGTTTTTGCTGGAATGTAGAATCGTTTGCATTAATGAGGTACTGAGTGAATAAATATTTGGGCATTATTTTTCCACTTGGCAGTTTGCTTGTTTTAATTATGACAGTTTCGTTTCTCTCTCACTGCTGTGTGTGAGAGGGAGGGGCCGTTTTTGGCGCTCTTTGCTACGCATCAAAAATTTCCAGTCAGTTACTCTTGTATTTTCTGCATGATCCGGTTCATCTCTAACAGAACTCAGGGGTCTTCAAACTTCTTTGAAGGGAGGTAGATTCTCTCAGCAGAGCTGTGAGACTTATATAGTGACTGTGATTTAAAACGTTGCTCTGTAATTTTTATGTTTAAAATTTAATTAGTGTTATTTTACTAATGGGAACAAACCTTTGCTAAAAAGTTGTGTTGTTTGTAAAGAGTGATGCTATAACTGTTTTTCAGTTCATTATTTCAACTGTCATTTAATCGTTTAGTGCTTCTTGAGGCACAGTACGTTTTTGTTAAATAAAATTGTAACCGAGTTGCATGTTTATTGCTAGTGTGTTAAACATGTCTGATTCAGAGGAAGATACCTGTGTCATTTGTTCCAATGCCAAGGTGGAGCCCAATAGAAATTTATGTACTAACTGTATTGATGCTACTTTAAATAAAAGCCAATCTGTACAAATTGAACAAATTTCACCAAACAGCGAGGGGAGAGTTATGCCGACTAACTCGCCTCACGTGTCAGTACCTGCATCTCCCGCCCGGGAGGTGCGTGATATTATGGCGCCTAGTACATCTGGGCAGCCATTACAGATAACATTACAAGATATGGCTACTGTTATGACTGAAGTTTTGGCTAAATTACCAGAACTAAGAGGCAAGCGTGATCACTCTGGGGTGAGAACAGAGTGCGCTGATAATTCTAGGGCCATGTCTGATACTGCGTCACAGCTTGCAGAGCATGAGGACGGAGAGCTTCATTCTGTAGGTGACGGTTCTGATCCAAGCAGATTGGATTCAGATATTTCAAATTTTAAATTTAAATTGGAAAACCTCCGTGTATTACTAGGGGAGGTCTTAGCAGCTCTTAACGATTGTAACACTGTTGCAATACCAGAGAAAATGTGTAGGTTGGATAAATACTTTGCGGTACCGGCGAGTACTGACGTTTTTCCTATACCTAAGAGATTAACTGAAATTGTTACTAAGGAGTGGGATAGACCCGGTGTGCCGTTCTCACCCCCTCCAATATTTAGAAAGATGTTTCCAATAGACGCCACCACACGGGACTTATGGCAAACGGTCCCTAAGGTGGAGGGAGCAGTTTCTACCTTAGCTAAGCGTACCACTATCCCGGTGGAGGATAGCTGTGCTTTTTCAGATCCTATGGATAAAAAATTAGAGGGTTACCTTAAGAAAATGTTTGTTCAACAAGGTTTTATATTGCAACCCCTTGCATGCATCGCGCCGATTACGGCTGCGGCAGCATTTTGGATTGAGTCTCTGGAAGAGAACCTTAGTTCAGCTACGCTGGACGACATTACGGACAGGCTTAGAGTCCTTAAACTAGCTAATTCATTCATTTCGGAGGCCGTAGTACATTTAACCAAACTTACGGCTAAGAATTCAGGATTCGCCATTCAGGCACGTAGGGCGCTGTGGCTAAAATCCTGGTCGGCTGATGTAACTTCTAAGTCCAAATTACTTAATATACCTTTCAAGGGGCAAACTTTATTTGGGCCCGGTTTGAAAGAAATTATTGCTGACATTACAGGAGGTAAGGGCCACGCTCTACCTCAAGACAAAGCCAAAGCTAAGGCTAGACAGTCTAATTTTCGTCCCTTTCGGAATTTCAAAACAGGAACAGCATCAACTTCCACTGCACCAAAACAGGAAGGAGCTGTTGCTCGTTACAGACAAGGCTGGAAACCTAACCAGTCCTGGAATAAGGGCAAGCAGGCCAGGAAACCTGCTGCTGCCCCTAAGACAGCATGAACCGAGGGCCCCCGATCCGGGACCGGATCTAGTGGGGGGCAGACTCTCTCTCTTCGCCCAGGCTTGGGCAAGAGATGTCCAGGATCCCTGGGCGCTAGAGATCATATCTCAGGGATACCTTCTAGACTTCAAATTCTCTCCCCCAAGAGGGAGATTTCATCTGTCAAGGTTGTCAACAAACCAAATAAAGAAAGACGCGTTTCTACGCTGTGTACAAGATCTATTATTAATGGGAGTGATCCATCCGGTTCCGCGGTCGGAACAAGGACAAGGGTTTTACTCAAACCTGTTTGTGGTTCCCAAAAAAGAGGGAACTTTCAGGCCAATCTTGGATTTAAAGATCCTAAACAAATTCCTAAGAGTTCCATCGTTCAAAATGGAAACTATTCGGACAATCTTACCCATGATCCAAGAGGGTCAGTACATGACCACAGTGGATTTAAAGGATGCTTACTTTCACATACCGATTCACAAAGATCATTACCGGTATCTAAGGTTTGCCTTCTTAAACAGGCATTACCAGTTTGTAGCCCTTCCATTCGGATTGGCTACGGCTCCAAGAATCTTCACAAAGGTTCTGGGTGCCCTTCTGGCGGTACTAAGACCGCGAGGAATTTCGGTAGCTCCGTACCTAGACGACATTCTGATACAAGCTTCAAGCTTTCAAACTGCCAAGTCTCATACAGAGTTAGTTCTGGCATTTCTAAGGTCGCATGGATGGAAAGTGAACGAAAAGAAGAGTTCTCTCTTTCCTCTCACAAGAGTTCCATTCTTGGGGACTCTTATAGATTCTGTAGAAATGAAGATTTATCTGACAGAAGACAGATTAACAAAGCTTCTAAATGCATGCCGTGTCCTTCATTCCATTCAACTCCCGTCAGTAGCTCAATGCATGGAGGTGATCGGCTTAATGGTAGCAGCAATGGACATAGTACCCTTTGCACGCCTACATCTCAGACCGCTGCAATTGTGCATGCTGAGTCAGTGGAATGGGGATTACTCAGATTTGTCCCCCACTCTGAATCTGGATCAAGAGACCAGAAACTCTCTTCTATGGTGGCTTTCTCGGCCACATCTGTCCAGGGGGATGCCATTCAGCAGGCCGGACTGGACAATTGTAACAACAGACGCCAGCCTACTAGGTTGGGGCGCTGTCTGGAATTCTCTGAAGGCTCAGGGACAATGGAGTCAGGAGGAAAGTCTCCTGCCAATAAACATTCTGGAATTGAGAGCAGTTCTCAATGCCCTTCTAGCTTGGCCCCAGTTAAAAACTCGGGGGTTCATCAGGTTTCAGTCGGACAACATCACAACTGTAGCTTACATCAACCATCAGGGAGGGACAAGAAGCTCCCTAGCGATGATGGAAGTATCAAAGATATTTCGCTGGGCAGAGTCTCACTCTTGCCACCTGTCAGCAATCCACATCCCGGGAGTAGAGAACTGGGAGGCGGATTTCTTGAGTCGCCAGACTTTTCATCCGGGGGAGTGGGAACTTCATCCGGAGGTCTTTGCCCAAATACTTCGACGTTGGGGCAAACCAGATATAGATCTCATGGCGTCTCGCCAGAACGCCAAACTTCCTCGCTACGGATCCAGGTCCAGGGATCCGGGAGCGGTTCTGATAGATGCTTTGACAGCACCTTGGAACTTCACGATGGCTTATGTGTTTCCACCCTTCCCGCTGCTTCCTCGATTGATTGCCAAAATCAAACAGGAGAGAGCATCAGTGATTCTAATAGCACCTGCATGGCCACGCAGGACTTGGTATGCAGATCTAGTGGACATGTCATCCTGTCCGCCTTGGTCTCTACCTCTAAGACAGGACCTTCTGATACAGGGTCCATTCAAACATCAAAATCTAACTTCTCTGAAGCTGACTGCTTGGAAATTGAACGCTTGATTTTATCAAAACGTGGTTTTTCTGAGTCGGTTATTGATACCCTGATACAGGCTAGGAAGCCTGTTACCAGAAAGATTTACCATAAAATATGGCGTAAATACCTATACTGGTGTGAATCCAAAGATTACTCCTGGAGTAAGGTTAGGATTCCTAGGATATTGTCCTTTCTACAAGAAGGTTTAGAAAAGGGTTTATCGGCTAGCTCATTAAAGGGACAGATCTCAGCTCTGTCCATCTTGTTACACAAGCGTCTGTCAGAAAATCCAGACGTCCAGGCATTTTGTCAGGCTTTAGCTAGGATCAAGCCTGTGTTTAAAACTGTTGCTCCGCCATGGAGTTTAAACTTAGTTCTTAACGTTTTACAGGGTGTTCCGTTCGAACCCCTTCATTCCATTGATATAAAATTGTTATCCTGGAAAGTTCTATTTTTAATGGCTATTTCCTCGGCTCGAAGAGTCTCTGAATTATCAGCCTTACATTGTGATTCTCCTTATCTGATCTTTCACTCAGACAAGGTAGTTCTGCGTACTAAACCTGGGTTCTTACCTAAGGTAGTCACTAACAGGAATATCAATCAAGAGATTGTTGTTCCATCCTTGTGTCCAAATCCTTCTTCAAAGAAGGAACGTCTTCTACACAATCTGGATGTAGTTCGTGCCCTCAAGTTCTACTTGCAGGCAACTAAGGATTTTCGACAAACGTCTTCCCTGTTTGTCGTGTACTCTGGTCAGAGGAGAGGTCATAAGGCTTCGGCTACCTCTCTCTCCTTCTGGCTTCGTAGCATAATTCGTTTAGCCTATGAGACTGCTGGACAGCAGCCTCCTGAAAGAATTACAGCTCATTCTACTAGAGCTGTGGCTTCCACTTGGGCCTTTAAGAATGAGGCCTCTGTTGAACAGATTTGCAAGGCTGCAACTTGGTCTTCGCTTCATACTTTTTCCAAATTTTACAAATTTGACACTTTTGCTTCTTCGGAGGCTATTTTTGGGAGAAAGGTTCTTCAGGCAGTGGTTCCTTCTGTATAATGAGCCTGCCTATCCCTCCCGTCATCCGTGTACTTTTGCTTTGGTATTGGTATCCCAGAAGTAATGATGACCCGTGGACTGATCACACATAACAGAAGAAAACATAATTTATGCTTACCTGATAAATTCCTTTCTTCTGTTGTGTGATCAGTCCACGGCCCGCCCTGTTTTTTAAGGCAGGTAAATATTTTTTAAATTATAATCCAGTCACCACTACACCCTTGGCTTCTCCTTTCTCGTTGGTCTTTGGTCGAATGACTGGAGGTGACGTAGAGGGGAGGAGCTATATAGCAACTCTGCTGGGTGAATCCTCTTGCACTTCCTGTAGGGGAGCAGATAATATCCCAGAAGTAATGATGACCCGTGGACTGATCACACAACAGAAGAAAGGAATTTATCAGGTAAGCATAAATTATGTTTTTTTCAGGCTTTGAAGCGCGCAGCTTCTCTTTTTTTGTCGGTCACGTGACCTTCCGCTTTCACGCGCTGTATAACCTGAGCGGTGGCAGCGGCTGGGTGCGAAGCGGGACCGGCTGGCGATCCTTAAAGATAGGTAGAAAATTTGCTAATTGACCTGTAGTAGGCTACTCTTGAAGTAGCTGGGGCTTAGTCTTTTTTATGCTGTGAGGGCACGGTATGTCTATTTAGTGCAAGACTATCCCGCGCTGCTGTTATTTAAAGTGACAGTACCAAAATAAAGTTTATTTAATTTTTTGCCAATAAAGCCTTCTTTAGTCATGGCTCAAGGTTCTGTTTCTATGTACTTGTCTGTTGTGTTCCGAGTGTTCCTCTTGACTGCAATGGAGATTATTAAACCTCCGGCTCCTCTACACCTTAATGTTATTGCTTTTTTCCATTTTCCTTTTGATCGCATGACTGTTGATTATGGGTAGGGGAGTGACACTTAACAGCTTTACTGTGGTGCTCTTTGCCTCCTCCTGCTGGCCAGGAGTGATATTCCCACTAGTAATTGATGACGTTGTGGACTCTCCATATCCGGAAATAAATAAATTTATCAGGTAAGCATACATTTTGTTTTTTTGATCCGTTTTAAAGGGACGTGCAACAATTTAACAATTAGACAATTTGAGGTTATAAAACACCATGTTTAATTATAGTAAATGTATAGTACAGTATTTTGGTATATTGCAGGCATTCATGGTGCCATCTATAAATGTCATCTCCCCAACACCTTTTGCAGTCATGCAGCTCCTTATCACACTCCTCCACCTCCATGATTCACTGTTGGGACTATGCATTCACTGTAATAATACTGACCAGGTTCACACCAAACATGGTGCACCCCATCTGAGCCGAAAAATTGTATCTTGGTCTTGGCCATCTTACCTAATAATTTGCTCCCAATATTCATCAGGCTTTTCATGTTGTTTAGCAAAGTTTAATCTTGCAGTTTTGTGCCAAAGAGCAAGCAAGGGTTTTTTCCTTGGATGTTGTCCATAGAAGTTGTCATTATGCAATGTCCTTAGCACTGTCTGAGCTGTCACAGAAACCACAGGTGTATTCACTTTTGTTGCATTAAGTTTCTACTTTGGGACCTGTATTTTCAATATAATCTTTCTAAAGTATTTGTTTTTTATTGTTTATAATAGGAAATACTCTACTTTTCAACTTAGAAATAAAATAATTATTGAGAGGTAATACAATTTTCAATAATTTGATATTTAAGTGATATTTCCCAGGGGTGTACTCACTTCTGTTGTATACTCTATATGTAAATTGGAAATTAATATTTCAAACTTAAGCCAGTTATTTGATCACTGTAGAAGCTCATTTGTATGTGTCCCTAATTGGCTTCAGGCAAGAAGTTAAAGTGAATGTAAACTTGACATGTTTTAATATGGGGTCCGGAATCTAAGCAATGTTTTGGATGAACTTTAATTGATTACTTCTAACGAAAATGCGCTGTAATTTACTCTGGTCGTCTACTTTTAAACTCATATGTTTTGTGAGTTTACTGTTTCAACTGTTCTCTAATTGGCGCTTTAGCTACAAAATAGTACTGTACGGCTGTAGTGTTGATTGGAGAACAGTTCACCGTTGGCTCACAAAAAATGAGTTTTGAAGTGGGCGGCTGGACCGCATGGCATTAGAATTGCACTGCTAGATTAAAAAATAAGTTACAGCGCATCTTCATTAGAAGTGTTCAATTAAAGTCCATCTAAAATATTGCCTAGATTCCCGACCTGATTTTAAAACCTGTCAAGTTTACCTTCACTTCAAGAGGCCTTTACAAAGGGCACTGAACCAGCATGCGTTTAAACATATATACACGCGAAAAGCTGCTAAGCGTACAAAAATGTACGCAGCCAAAAACATGATGCAAAATTATAAATACTTAATAATTATGGGGAATTGCCTAAAAATTAATCTGTCCCAAGGTCATATACATATATAATAAATATATACAATGATAACCTAACCGTCTTATAGAGTGCCAAATAATAAATAAAAAAATAAAGCACTTACCAATAGGCAGTTTGCTACTGGAGGAAACCAGTTGGAAGCCAAAACCAGTGTTGAAACATAACAGCAGAGGATCTAGAATAGGAGTATATTATCAAACCAATAGAAGGAGGCAAAGGACAAATCCCTGCAACATTCATGGAAAGGCTTGTGACTAAATGCCACTAGGTGAAATACATGCCACTACCAATACTCCAAATACCTCCCTACAACAATCGTACTCTGAGAACTCTTCTCACTGAAGACTCAAAAGCACATCTTCATGCTTCAACCTCCTCCAGTCGAGGCAAAGACAAGACTGCGGTACTGGTGAGATTGGAGGGGTTTTATAGAGTTCCTGGGGTTTGGGAATCTTTGCCGCCTCCTAGTGGTAGGGAAGAATAATTCCCAGGAGTAATGGATCGTGAACTCTCACCACCTAGATGAAAGATACAATGAAAATGTACGTATCTACAATCCAGTAACAAATTCAAATTGGCTACAAATAAGGCAAATTATCACAAGACCGCAAAACAGTCTTGAAATTACAAGGCATTAAAGAGGCAGTAAAGTCAAAATTAAACCTTCCTGATTCTGATAGATCATAACATTAAAACAACTTTCCATTTTACTTCTGTTATTTGCTTTGTTTTCTTGGTATCCTATGTTTAAAAGCATACCTAAGTTGGCTTAGGAGCAGAAATGCACTAATAGGAGCTAACTGTTGATTGGTGGTTGCTCATCTATGCTTTTTGTCATTTGCTCACCCGGTGTGTTCATCTAGGTCTCAGTAGTGAATTGTGGCTCTTCAACAAAGGATTCCAAGAGGACGCAAATTTGGTAACAGAAATAAATTAGAAAGTTGCTTAAAATTGTATAAATCTGTCTGAATCACAAAACAAACTTTTTGGGTTTCCTGTCCCTTTAAGTTCAGTGTCAGGGAAGCAATTCTATTCCTTGTGTCAGTGTTTTTTGCTTCCTTTCCTGCGGGAGAAAAATTAAAAGGAAACATAACATATAGTTGTCATTATCTAAAATTAATTAATAAATTTTGAATGAAGGTTTTTTTTTACCAATAATATATGTAGTTATTGAGTGCAATTAATAGTATATATTATTAATGTAATCTTGATTAAGTTTATAATTTTAAGATTTTTAAAACATTTAAAAGCGTATTTAAATTATTAAGCTTGTCCACAGGTTGTTTTAAGTTTTTTTTTATATATAAAATTAAAAAATGTTTTTTATAAAATTAGTAAGCATAAATGTTCTTGCTAACATAAAGGTTGTGTGAATTTGTTGGTCATAAGAGGTCAAATTAGTTTTTAAGAGGACATGGCACTTGAAAGGCTGTTCTCGAATGGATTGGATGAAAGTTGCCAAGATGCAAAGTGTTTGGTAATGTTATGCAGCTATAATGGAATGTGTAATAGACCTCTATCTTTTTTTATTATTTTTGTAAATAAAAAATAAACGCAGATGAAAAGAGCTGATGAAAGAGCTTTACTGCTCCTATCTTAAAGCATATATGTATTGCAAAGAAGCAATTCGTATTTTATTAAAATAGTCAAATACAGTTTGATGACAGGTAAAATGTTCATTGATATTGTGCCCTATGATCTTTTGACAGGATTTGCTACATATCTTAATTTAAAAAAATGAATTGAATGAAAAGAGGGATTTACTGCTTCTGAGTTCTTGGATTTTTTCCAGGAATGTTACGTACAGAAAACTGCAATAAAATAGACAAGGACTACTTTAATTACATTTTACAGAAGTCTATGGAGACCCATGACCACATGTCAATAAAATCAATGCATGGCAACTAGTTGTCTATTTTGAATAAGCTGAATTTAGAACATAAATATGAAACTCTCCTTTTGCAACCATGTTCAACTCCTTGGATGACATAGTTGTGTGTACTTTAATACTGCATTATGTACAGAATGAATGCTGTAGTTATAATTTACTAAAAAGCTCTCTTTATCTGGTATGTTTTTTTATTTATTATAATAGTTTTTATTGTGGTTTAAGTGAATTGTTACAGACTTCTTTCAAAATGGTCACATCATAATGTTGGTAATATTAATGCTTACATCCACATAAACACATATGAACATACAATTTGAATGAATATATATATATATATATTTTATTTCATGTAATTGGCAAGAGTCCATGAGCTAGTGACGTATGGGATATACAATCCTACCAGGAGGGGCAAAGTTTCACAAACCTCAAAATGCCTATAAATACACCCCTCACCACACCCACAATTCAGTTTTTACAAACTTTGCCTCCTATGGAGGTGGTGAAGTAAGTTTGTGCTTAGATTCTACATTGATATGCGCTTCTCAGCATTTTGAAGCCCGGTTCCTCTCAGAGTACAGTGAATGTCAGAGGGATGTGAAGGGAGTATCACCTATTGAATGCCATGGTTTTCCTCACAGAAGATCTATTTCATAGGTTCTCTGTTATCGGTCATAGAGATTCATCTCCTACCTCCCTTTTCAGAACGACGATATACTCTCATATTCCATTACCTCTAATGATAACCGTTTCAGTACTGGTTTGGCTATCTGCTATATGTGGATGCGTGTCTTTCATAAAACTATTTTTTAGAAATAGAAAACAGAAAATTGGCATGTGCGTATGTATTCACCTCCTTTGTTATGAAGCCCATAAAAAGCTCTGGTGCAACCAATTACCTTCAGAAGTCACATAATTAGTGAAATTATGTCCACCTGTGTTCAATCCAAGTGTCACATGATCTGTCATTACATATACACACCTTTTTGAAAGGTCCCAGAGGCTGCAACCTCTAAGCAAGAGGCACCACTAACCAAACACTGCCATGAAGACCAAGGAACTCTCCAAACAAGTAAGGGACAATGTTGTTGAGAATTACAAGTCAGGGTTAGGTTATAAAAAAAATATCCAAATCTTTGATGATCCCCAGGATCACCATCAAATCTATCATAACCAAATGGAAAGAACATGGCACAACAGCAAACCTGCCAAGAGACGGCCGCCCACCAAAACTCACGGACCGGGCAAGGAGGGCATTAGAGAGGCAGCACAGAGACCTAGGGTAACCCTGGAGGAGCTGCAGAGTTCCACAGCAGAGACTGGAGTATCTGTACATAGGACAACAATAAGCCGTACGCTCCATAGAGTTGGGCTTTATGGCAGAGTGGCCAGAAGAAAGCCATTACTTTCAGCAAAAAAAAAAATGGCACATTTTGAGTTTGCGAAAAGGCATGTGGGAGACTCCCAAAATGTATGGAGGAAGGTGCTCTGGTCTGATGAGACTAAAATTTAACTTTTTGGCCATTAAAGAAAACGCTATGTCTGGTGCAAACCCAACACATCAAATCACCCAAAGAACACCATCCCCACAGTGAAACATGGTGGTGGCAGCATCATGCTGTGGGGATTTTTTTCAGCAGCCGGGACTGGGAAACTGGTCAGAGTTGAGGGAAAGATGGATGGTGCTAAATACAGGGATATTCTTCAGCAAAACCTGTACCACTCTGTGTGTGATTTGAGGCTAGGACGTAGGTTCACCTTCCAGCAGGACAATGACCCCAAACACACTGCTAAAGCAAAACTTGAGTGGTTTAAGGGGAAACATGTAAATGTGTTGGAATGGCCAAGTCAAAGCCCAGACCTCAATCCAATAGAAAATCTGTGGTCAGACTTAAAGATTGCTGTTCACAAGCGCAAACCATCCAACTTGAAGGAGCTGGAGCAGTTTTGCAAGGAGGAACGGGCAAAAATCCCAGTGGTAAGATGTGGCAAGCTCATAGAGACTTATCCAAAGCAACTTGGAGGTGTGATTGCCGCAAAAGGTGGCTCTACAAAGTATTGACTTTAGGGGGGTGAATAGTTATGCACATTGACTTTTTCTGTTATTTTGTCCTATTTGTTGTTTGCTTTACAATAAAAAAAAAACATCTTCAAAGTTGTGGGCATGATCTGTAAATTAAATGATGCAAATCCTCAAAAAATCCATGTTAATTCCAGGTTGTGAGGCAACAAAACACGAAAAATGCCAGGGGTGAATACTTTTGCAAGGTTTCATATTTTTGAAAAGCATTTTTTAGGAAATAATTTTCTTACCTGGGGTATTAAGCTCGTGAGGGCGCAAAATGCCAAAGTATATTGCGTCATTCTTGGCGCAAGATTTTTTGGTGCGAAGTTACGTTCGATGACGCAAAATTCGTCATTTCCGGCATCTTAGTCGACCTTGAGTTCCTTTCACAAGGTTGCGTCTTCAATGACGCGAGTGTGTCATTTCCGGATGTTAGCGGAAAAAAAATTCTGTTTGTGTTGTGCGTCATACTTGGCGCCAAATATTTTCATTATTTAAAACCCAATTCCTATATGCCTCTTGCCTTTTTCGCTATCAGAGGGCTATGCTGCCATATAAGGAAATTGATAATTTTGCTTTATATGTTTTTTTCTCTTACATTTGTGAGATGTCTCAATCTGATCCTGTCTCAGAAATCACAGTTGGAACCCTGCTGCCTGATAACAGTTCTACCAAAGCTAAGTGCATTTGTTGTAAACTTGTGGAGATTCTATCTCCAGCTGTGGTTTGTAATAGTTGTCATGATAAGCTTTTACATGCAGAAAATGTGTCCATCAGTAATAGTACATTGCCTGTTGTTCCTTCAACATCTAATGTACAAGATATACTTGTGAATTTAAAAGATTTTATTGCTGATTCAATCCTGAAGTCTTTGTCTGCCATCCCACCTTCTAATAAATGTAAGAGGTCTTTTAAAACTTCTCATAAAGTTGACGAAATTTCAGATGACCAACAACATAATGAATTATCCTCCTCTGATGATCTATCTGATTCAGAAGATCCTTCCTCAGATGTTAACACTAACAAATCTACTTATTTATTTAAAATGGAGTATATTCGTTCTTTGTTAAAAGAAGTGTTGATTACATTGGATATTGAGGAAACTAGTCCTCTTGATATTAAAACTAGTAAACGTTTAAATTCTGTTTATAATCCTCCTGTGTTAACTCCAGAGGTTTTTCCAGTTCCTGATGCTATTTCTCATATGATTTCTAAGGAATGGAATAGGCCTGGTACTTCTTTTATTCCTTCTTCAAGGTTTAAAAAAATCATATCCTTTGCCAACAGTTAGATTGGAGTTTTGGGAAAAGATCCCCAAGGTTGATGGGGCTATTTCTACTCTTGCTAAACGTACTACTATTCCTATGGAGGATAGTACTTCCTTTAAAGATCCTTTAGATAGGAAACTTGATTCTTATCTAAGGAAAGCCTATTTATATTCTGGTCATCTTGTCAGGCCTGCAATTTCTTTGGCTGATGTTGCAGCTGCATCAACTTTTTGGTTGAAAAGTTTGGCGCAACAGGAAATGGATCCTGATTTGTCTAGCATTGTTAGCTTGCTTCAACATGCTAATCATTTTATTTGTGATGCCATTTTTGATATCTTCAAAATTGATGTTAAATCTATGAAAAAACATTCAGTAGAGAGGAGCTCTAACTGAAAAGACTACAGTTTAAGCACTCAAAGGGTTAATGTAGAGTGAATTTATCAATAGTGTAAAGACTCTATTTTGTGAGGCACATCAGAGTATCTGATTAGTAAAGTGAGCATGCGTGTTCTACGTTAAAACATAACTTTTATTGTAATCAAAACTAAATATAAAATACTGGATAGTTACTTTAAAAACACACTCTTATGCTGAAAATTAGTGAACTGTCCTGATCACAGTTGGTTAAATATAATTGTGTGGACAATATATATGGCAGAAGTCTGCTTGAGCTTTGTTGTATCAAATTTCTTACTATTGGTACAGTTTCATAATAACAAAGTTTTAATCAGATGGATGGTCATAAATAAAAAACAAAAAATGCTTTATTTTTTAATACTTTATCTGTATTGATTGAAAACCATCTATGCATGTTGTTGTTGAACATACGAGTCGCTACATAATATGCTTTGCTAATATATCAGTGAAATTCAACTATTATGGATCAACACTTTGATCACTTAGAGGTGTTAAGTCCTATGTGTTTAGAGTAAAGTATTGGAATTCTAAACACCGTGTATGAGCCTAATAGTCCTGTAGTGTTAACACATTGGGGGATTCACCTCTTGTTAGGTGGCTATAAATACCAGTTTAATTTAACTGATTCACTCGTTTGCATTCAGAAGTATACATGGACTGACATAGTAAATACACATTCACTCGAGTTAGTTAATTCTAATATAAGAAATGGGTTTCCATTGTTACCATGGTAACGGTTAGTAGTAGTAATTAGCGATACTCAGTGTGGGGTTTACGCTATTATTGAAACACTGTTTATACAAAACCTCACTCGGTCAGATACATTGTATAGGATATAATCAGTCCACAGTCTCTGTTTAACTATTGTGCTTGTAAATAGAATAGCTCTGCGTTGAGATGTGCAGGCTGTTCCAGTTAAGCAAGAGACCATAGATTGTATTTGATATATAATATTAATGGCACCGCAAGTTTGTCTAAAACAAGTGTTTGTCACGTCAAATATATAATATAAATTGGAGCACTGTCCACTGGTTCTAATGAGAACCGAACACAGCTAATGCAATCTTTCTCACACCCTGTGAGTGTGTTGACACGCTGTGCATATATATAATATGAAGCCGACAAATGATTAGCCCCTATTTGAATTTCTGTGGAGTAATTCAAATGTGGTTACCCAATTCTATAAGAGTAGTTATTTAGAGTGATTGTTGGTTTTATAAAAATGTCTATTGCAAGTGAGCCCCACTAATAAATGTTTAGCTCAGGTAATCCATCCATCTTAGTATGTCAACAACTATATGCCCACGATTACAAATTGTTAAATAGATAGATGTGATCAGATTTTATAATACAGCATTTGGAGGCTATACTAAAAATACAGGAGCTCCAGGACTCCTCACCAATTCCCTAACGTCCCTAACATGTTTCACCCTAACGGCTTTTTCAAAGGTTGAGCGTTGTTAAAGGGTGAGCAATGTTAAATCTATGTCTTTAGCTATTTTAACTAGAAGAGCTTTGTGACTTAAATCTTGGAATGCTGACATGATATCTAAGTCTAGATTACGATCTCTTTCTTTCCAAGGTAATAAGTTATTTGGTTCTCAGCTGGTAGGGGTCAGATTAAGATTTTGCAAAGCTATTTGGGCAAATTCTGTCCATAATCAATGGATTCAGAGTATTGTCTCTCAGGGGTATCAAATAGGATTCAAAATAAGACCTCCTGTGAGAAGATATTTTCTCTCATGCATCCCAGCAAATCCAGTAAAGGCTCAGGCTTTCCTGAAGTTTGTTTCAGACCTGGAGCTTTCTGGGGTAATCTTACCAGTTCCGTTTCAGGAACAGGGTCTGGGGTTTTATTCAAATCTATTCATTGTCACAAAGAAAGAAAATTCATTCAGGCCAGTTCTTTATCTGAACATTTTGAATCGTTATGTAAGAGTGCCAACTTTCAAAATGGTAACTATAAGGACAATTCTGCCTTTTGTTCAGCAAGGGCATTATATGTCCACAATAGACTTACAGGAAGCATATCTTCATATTCTGATTCATCCATATAATTATCAGTTTCTGAGATTCTCTTTTCTAGACGAGCATTACCAATTTGTCGCTCTTCCTTTAGGCCTAGCGACAGCTCCAAGAATCTTTTCAAAGGGTCTCGGTGCCCTAGTCTCTGTAATCAGAGAGCGGGGTATTGAGGTGTTTCCTTATTTGGACGATATCTTGGTACTAGCTCAGTCTTTACATTCTGCAGAATCTCACACGAATCAACTAGTGTTGTTTCTTCGAAGACATGGTTGGAGGATCCATTTACCAAAAAGTTCTTTGATTCCTCAGACAAGGGTCACCTTTTTAGGTTTCCAGATAGATTCAGTGTCCATGACTCTGTCTCTAACAGACAAGAGACGATTAAAATTGGTTTCAGCTTGTCGGAACCTTCAGTCTCAACCATTCCCTTAAGTAGCTATGTGCATGGAAGTTTTAGGTCTCATAACTGCAGCATCGGACGCAATCCCCTTTGCTCGTTTTAACATGAGACCTCTCCAGCTTTGTATGCTGAACCAATGGTGCAGGGATTATACAAAGATATCACAATTAATATCCTTAAATCCCAATGTTCGACTATCTTTGACTTGGTGGTTAGATCACCATCGTATAGTTCTAGGGGCCTCTTTTGTTCGTCCAACCTGGACTGTGATTACAACAGAAATCTCTTCAGGTTGGGGAGCTGCCTGGGGATCTCTGACAGCACAGAGGGTTTGGAAATCTCAAGAGGCGAGATTACCAATCAATATTTTGGAACTCCGTGCGATTTTCAGGGCTCTTCAGGTTTGTCCTCTGTTGAAGAGAAAACCATTCATTTGTTTTCAGACAGACAATATCACAACTGTGGCATATGTCAATTATCAGGGTGGGACTTAGTCTCCAAGCTATGAAAGAATTATCTCGGGTACTTGCTTGGGCGGAATCCAGCTCCTGTCTAATTTCTGCGGTTCATATCAAAGGTATAGACTATTTTAAAGCAGATTATCTCAGCCGTCAGACTTTGGGGGAGTGGTCCCTCCATCCAGATGCGTTTTCTCAGAATGTTCAGAAGTGGGGTCTTCCAGAAATAGATCTGATTGCTTCTCATCTAAACAAGAAACTTCCCAGGTACCTGTCCAGGTCCAGGGATCCTTAGGCGGAAGCAGTGGATGCATTAACACTTCCTTGGTGTTACCAACCTGCTTATATTTTCCCGCCTCTAATTCTTCTTCCAAGAGTGATCACCAAAATCATCATGGAACAATCGTTTGTGTTGCTGGTAGCTCCAGCATGGCCTCACAAGTTTTGGTATGCAGATCTTGTTCGGATGTCCAGTTGCCAACCTTGGCCACTTCCATTAAGGCCAGACCTTCTGTTTCAAGGTCTGTTTTTCCATCAGGATCTCAAATCATTAAATTTGAAGGTATGGAAATTGAACGCCTAGTGCTTAGTCATAGAGGTTTCTCTGACTCAGTGATTAATACTATTTTACAGGCTCGTAAATCTGTTTCTAGAAAGATTTATTATCAAGTTTGGAAGACTTATATTTCATGGTGTTCTCATAAATTCTCTTGGCATTCTTTCAGAATTCCTAGAATTCTACAGTTTCTTCAGGATGGTTTGGATAAGGGTTTGTCTGCAAGTTCCTTGAAGGGACAAATCTCTGCTCTTCCAGTTTTATTTCACAGAAAGATTGCTAAGCTTCCTGATATTCACTGTTTTGTTCAGGCTTTGGTCCATATCAAGCCTGTCATTAATTCAATCTCTCCTCCTTGGAGTGTTTATTTTGTTTTGAAGGCTTTACAGGCTCCTCCTTTTGAGCCTATGCATTCTTTGGACATTAAACTACTTTCTTGGAAAGTGTTGTTCCTTTTGGCCATCTCTTCTGCTAGAAGAGTTTCTGAATTATCTGCTCTTTCTTGTGAATCTCCTTTACTGATTATTCATCAGGATAAGGCGGTTTTGCAGACTTCTTTCAAATTCCTACCTAAGGTTTTGAATTCTAACAACATTAATAGAGAAATTGTTGTCCCTTCTTTGTGTCCTAATCCTAAGAATTCTTTGGAGAGAGCCTTACATTCTTTGGATGTGGTAAGAGCTTTGAAATATTATGTTGAAGCTACTAAAGATTTCAGGAAGACTTCTAGTCTATTATATTTTCTGCTTCTAGGAATAGTCAGAAGGCTTCTGCCATTTCCTTGGCATCTTGGTTAAAACTTTTGATTCATCAGGCTTATTTGGAGTTGGGTCAGGCCCCGCCTCAGAGAATCACAGCTCATTCTACTAGATCAGTCTCTACTTCGTGGGCTTTTAAGAATGACGCTTCAGTTGATCAGATTTGTAAAGCAGCAACTTGGTCTTCTTTGCATACATTTACTAAATTTTTATGTTTTTGCTTATTCAGAAGCATTTTTTTGGTAGAAAAGTTCTTCAGGCAGTTGTTTCAATTTGATTCTTCTGCTTATGGTTTATGTTTTTTTCTTTACTTTATGAGAAACTTATTTCTTTTGGTTGTGGATTTAATTTTTTCAGCGGAAAATGGCTGTTTTTATTTTATCCCTCCCTCTCTAGTGACTCTTGTGTGGAGTTCCACATCTTGGGTATTGCTATCCCATAAGTCACTAGCTCATGGACTCTTGCCAATTACATGAAAGAAAACATAATTTATGTAAGAACTTACCTGATAAATTAATTTCTTTCATATTGGCAAGAGTCCATGAGGCCCACCCTTTTTATGGTGGTTATGATTTTTTTTGTATAAAGCACAATTATTTCCAAATGTGTTTGTTGATGCTTTTTACTCCTTTCTTAATCACCCCACTACTTGGCTATTCGTTAAACTGAATTGTCGGTGTGGTGAGGGGTGTATTTATAGGCATTTTGAGGTCTTGCCAATATGAAAGAAATTAATTTATCAGGTAAGTTCTTACATAAATTATGATATATATATATGCAGTGGATATAAAAAGTCTACACACCCCTGTTAAAATGTCAGGTTTCTGTGATGTAAAAAATGAGACAAAGATAAATCATTTCAGAACTTTTTCCACCTTTAATGTGACCTATAAACTGTACAACTCAATTGAAAAACAAACTGAAATCTTTTAGGTAAAGGGAAATAAAAATAAAAAAATAAAATATGCCCCCTACAAATCACTCTACTATCTCAAACCTGCTTGCAGGTCCTCATTAACAACGTAATTTGAAGAGGGCAAGGCACTGTAGCTCACTAAGTAAAATTTCCCTTCTATAAAACATACAGTACAGAGCGAATATCTGAGAGACCTTTACACAAGAATGTTAAGCTAACTACTACAGAGTAAGTGCTGCTATATCTAGGGGGCTAATGATTATACTGGCAATACTTTGCCCTATCATGATCAATAGGACTGTAATATGTTATACACCAGAGGGCAAAATAAAAATACATAAACTAAAGTTTTACTAGGAATACTGAGAGAAGCTCTGTTACAAAATCTAGCTCAGTCATGAAGCAGAGAAAAATAAACTTAAGACACGCGTCAGAGTAGTGAACATGTCCTTGTTTTAAAGACTAGCAGGACAAGTCTTTGAGTATAATATACTCATATTTAACTTACTCTGCTTCTTCCAATCATCCCTGGTTTATGCTGGGGTTCCTCAAGCCAGAAAATAAAACTCAGTTTTATCCAAAGGTTTTTGCCGGGTTACTGCTAGAATTATGCTCCATGAAAGGAAAGCAATTTGATACGACGGATATTAGGATCGATGTAAAAGTTGTACCTTTTCCTCCAACGTGCAAACGTCCTCTGGTGAAGCGCAATGTAAAGGGGACAGAGTCCTAGAGAATTCCAGTCTCCCAACAAAAATAGCCAAACGCAGGTAAAAGACAGTTTAATCTGTATGTCTCTGCGGTCCATCACTTACTGTTCTTTTAGCTCCTCGGCTGCAAAACCAGAACCCTAGGACGTTGGAATCTCCAGCATGCAATCACTTCTTTTTGAGGCGGTAGCCAGTAGCGGTTTGCCATCTGTATCTAGGGTTGCCACCTCAGCCATGTTTTCCTGTACACTTATGAGTTACACATGCTGCAGGTTGTGCAAGGAGGAATATGAATAGTGCTATCCAGAAACACCATACATGTTCCTTCCTGCACACCCTGCAGCATGTGTAACTCTTAAGTGTCCAGGGAAAAATGTATGAGGTGGAAACCCTATCTTTATACATGCTCATCGGTACCTCTTGGTCTAGCTTAGTGCCGACTGTGGGGCCTCCACCACAAAAGCCTGTTGTATTTCAATAGCAATGTTCTCAAAGTGTTTATTAAGTAGATTAGTCAATGCAGTCCTAGTATACTCTTCCTGGGCTTCCATTATGCACCTTAAGCACTTATTATATCTCAAATAATTTGCAGCTGTAGAGATGACAATTGTAGCTCCAGTGGCTTCTCCCAGCTATCTGAGTGGGGGAAATATGTGGCAGCCTAGGCTCTGAGAACAGCAGGTCCTACGATATTGACATCTGTGGCCTTGTTAGTAATATTGTTTACCAGCAGCCTCGTGGCCTTACTGAAGAACATAGGTCAGGAAGGTAGTCACAATAATGGCTCCAAACCTCATAAGGAGGATTATTTAAAAAAAAACATTTTTTGGGGGGAACTTGAAAAGTGTTCATAAATAATATAAATATCCATTAATTAACCACTAAAGTCACTATTAATATTAGGAACTCTTGAAGTGCTCGTCCTGCTGCTTTGGCGGTGAGCTCCGCCCCCCCTTATGTTTATTTTGATGTTTTAGTATTTGTTTAGTATTTACAGTATTTAAAAGGACATAATACAACAATGAAATCTTAGTCATCTTTAGAGCTTTACATTTTTGCAAACTTATTTTTGTAGATGCATCTTTTGATACGCTTTTCTAATGGATTGTGGTTGACCACAATGTGTTTACCTATGTGTTTAACCCCTTTTTGTGGTGGTTAAAGTCCCATTGAGTTGTAGTTCCTTAGATGAATGCCGCTGGTGACTGGCAGTTGCAGCTGCCTCTCCTGATTGGCTCACCAGCTATGCTCTGCTCAGCAGCTGCAATGCTTGCCGCTCCCAAGGTTAAACTAGGATTGCCACGTGTCCAAGAATGACCCAGATAGTTTTGATTTCTTTTTGTGTGTTTGGGTTTGAGGCTGAGTCAGACCTGGACATGCAAATGTCCTGGTTTGGTCGGAAACAGCCACAGTCAAAAAAGTTGACATTTCTCTTCTGCATGCGTGTGTCTGTGTGTCTGTTTGTCAGTGTCTTTCTGTGTGTGTGAGAATATTTGTGTATGTAAGAATGTGTGTGAGAGAGAGAGAGAGAGAGAGAGCATTAGTGTATTTGTGTGTGAGATAGTGTGAATATCTATATGCAAGTTTTTGTGTGTTCAGTTATACATAGTATGCTGTGCGGTTCGGGTTTAGCCTGAACTAAATGTAGCAACCCAAGGTTAAACACACAGTTCTCACATACTAATGCAAACTGATATGCTCTTATTATTAAGAGCATCTTATTTTATTTTTTTTATTAGAATTTCCTTTAAATTTACAGATTTAGAAAAGTTATCAATTGCTAAATATCTTCGATTCCCTTTATATTCAGACTATTCCTACTACTTTACAAACCTCTAACTTTTCTCCCCCAGGTATCATTGAAAATGTTTTTTGGCCAGACTGGACCTTGGTTTGAAGATGGAAATTTTGATGGAGACAAAAATTCTATATTTCATGACGTAGATGGTTCAGTTACGGATTACTATGACACCTACGTGGCACGAATGGACAATTACCTGATCAGACATCCTGACTGTATTAGTGTCACTGAATGGAACGGGGTCATTTGCAGTGGCACGTATGCTCAGGTTAGTCGTCCCAGATTTATGCCTAATGTACAGTGTTATTTATCCATAGGCTTTTGGACAATACAAAACACTAATGTAAATGTAATTTTTTGAATGAAAAAAAAAAAAGAAAAGTTTGTTAAAGGCTTTCTGTGCAAAGTTAGATTTACTTTTTTCCTTTCTTGCTGGTATTGTAGAAACAGGCTCAGTTTAGTAGGAAATTATTGGTTTTTGAAAACATTTAAATTTTGTTAAAGGGACACTAAACCCAATTTTTTACTTCATGATTCAGATAGAGCATGTGATTTTAAGCAACTTTCTAATTTACTCATATTATCAAAATTTCTTCGTTCTCTTGCTATTTTTATTTAAAGGGATAGTAAAGACCAAAGATGTTATTGTTTAAAAAGATAGATAATCCTTTTATTTACCATTTCCCAGGTTTGCATAACCAACACTGTTATAGAAATATGCTTTTTACCTGTTTCTAAGCTTATGCATACAGCCTCCTTATCCCAGATCTTTTGACAGACTTGCATTTCAGGCAATTAGTGCTGACTCTGAAATAACTCCACATGCATGAGCACAATGTTATTTATATGAAACACATGAACTAACGCACTCTAGCTGTGAAAAACTCTTAAATGCTTTCAGATAAGAGGTGGCCTTCAAGGGCTTAGAAATTAGCATATGAGCCTACCTAGGTTTAGCTTTCAACTAAGAACACCAAGAGAACAAAGCAAAATTGATGATAAAAATAAATTAGAAAGTTGTTTAAAATAACATGCCCTATCTGAATCATGAAGGTTTCATTTGGACTTTACTATCCCTGTAAAAAGCAGGAATGTTAAGCTTAAAGGGACACTGAACGCAAAAAAAAAATGTGATTCAGATAGAGCATGCAATTTTAAGCATGTTTCTCATTTACTCCTATTATCATTTTTTCTTCGTTCTCTTGCTATCTTCATTTGAAAAAAAGTCTAGAACCTGGACAACACTTGTTTATTGGTGGATGAATTTATCCACCAATCAGCTAGTACAACCCTGGTTGTTCATCAAAAATGGGCTGGCATCTAAACTTATATTCTTGCTTTTCAAATAAAAATACCAAGAGAATGAAGAACATTTGATAATAGGACTAAATTAGAAAGTTGCTTAAAATTGCACGCTCTATCTGAATCGCAAAAGAAAAAATTTCGGTTCAGTGTCCCTTTAAGAGCCGGACCATTTTTGGTTCTGAACCTGGGTTACGTTTGCTTATTGGTGGCTAAAAATAGCCACCAATAAGCAAGCGCTATCCAGGGTGCTGAAGCTTAAATGGGCCTGCTCCTAAGCTTTACATTCCTGCTTTTTAAATAAAGTTAGCAACATAATGGGAGTAAATTAGAAAGTTGCTTAAAATTGCGTGCTCTATCTGAATCATGAAAGAAAAAAAATTGGGTTTAGTGTCCCTTTAACCTAAAGTTAATCTTGTGCTAAAGGGACATCCTAATGCAATAATATCTGATTTGTTAGAACATATCATTTTTGCATTACTGGTGCTATCTGTTTTTCCCCTGAAAATGAGTTAAAACCATAGGTGAAGTAATCATTGAGAGCCACAAGCACTGCAACGCCCAAGCAGGGAACAACTAGTGCTTGGCAGCTGTGTGCTCCTCATTGGCTCACCAGCCATGTTCTGCTTGGGAGTGGCAATGCTGAGCAGGACCTTACCCTTTTGCAGAGGTTAAACACCTAGCTAGAGTCAGTATTGCAAAAGTACAAGAGATTGCTAATGTGAAAAGAAACAGAAATAATTTGTCTAAGGTTAACATATCTGTTGTGCCCCTGCCTAGGACAATATGCCCTGTCTCAAAATAAAGACATGCAGTTTACATGTTTAGTTCTATGTATGTATATGGTTCAGGGGCAGAGAGACCACCTATATTTTAAGTGGGCCTTGTGGATTGATGTGTATATCTGGGATTTGATATCTTGCTTAAGTCCTGATAGAATAGTGATCTGGCTCTTCTTTATACACTGTTCTGCATAAGTGGATTTAAGAGTTTATGATCTGGGATGTTGATTGGAAATGTCAAAGGCTGGAGCTGCCTAGAGTGAAGGTAAAAAAGAAGAAAGCCCCAGGTTCCAAGTAAAAACTGGGTTTATTTTTATTTCACCACCACCTTGCAACCAGATGTTTACAATGCTCTGTAATGTTCTGCTGGGAAAGCTGGGTGTAATTGTGTGTATTTGCATATATGTGAATGTTTTTTAGTTATAAATAATATATTATGTATACATCAGAAGGAACACCTTATTGGGATTTCCAAGAAAACATCCAGTGTACTTACCTGTTAAAGGAGGATTAAACACAGTGGAATTTATTTTTAAACATGTGCATAATAAAATTTCAAGAGCAATAACATTGAATTTCAAATAAACAGAAGATTTTTTTTTTCCCTGACATCCCCCCCCCCCCCTGCATTTACTGGCCCCTTTAATGTGACAACCATCAGCATTTTACAGACTAGTATACGTATTCACTGATCTTTTGAACATGCTCATTGGGAGCTGATGCGTCACAAAGTGTGTGTATACAACGATTGGGCAAAATGTAATAATGAAAGTAAATTGGAAATTCTCTGAAAACTGCATGCTCTTTCGGAATCATGAAAGTTTAATTTTGACTTTTTGCTTTGTGTTTTTGCTTCTGTCTCTCCCAAGGTTTATGTGCAGACATGGAACCCACCAAATCTTACTATGACCATCACAAGAGATGAGTATCCATCCAAACCCATGACACTTAGGGGCATTAATCAGAAGGCTTCTTTCCAACAATATCAGCCAGTAGTAATGCTACAGAAGGGATATACCATACACTGGAATGGACAGGCACCACAAACTACCAACCTTTATCTCATTAACTTTGATAAGTAAGTTGCTGTTCTTCCTGAGAATCTGGATTGTCTTCCAAGTGTATTGAAAACACTGCAAGTGAACCATCTTGAAAAATTAATTGGGCACAATGGTTTTCTCTCCAGTTATAAACATTTAAAAATCTTAACACTTGAAGCCAGTATTGCCAAAAACAGAATGTGTTTTATTCAAGTAATTTTTATTTTCCATAGCCTTTTTTAAAAAAAAAAAAGTTAGTTTATTTAGACAGCACAACATTTACTTGTTGAATCAAGAAGAAATACTAATTCTCCAAGGTAAAATATGATGCATACAATATGTCAACATTTAAATTCTAATTGCTGTATGGTAGCCACAACCCCCAATGCAATAGACAACATTAATGATATTCTGTATACAATATATATTATTATGCACCAAATTACAATATCACTCTTAATCTTTGAATATGAATATATTGATTTGGTATGTAAATCTTGTAGTCCTAGCAAAAAAAATAATCTCTCTTCTTCACCTGTTTTAAAAGTTTTGCTTTGTAGTAGCTTCATAGATGTGTACTCACTGTATTGCTAAACACCTTCATTATTCTTACAGACCCTCACAGAACTTTCAGTTCTACATGTTACATCTACCAACTATACCTCTTAAATTCCAAGCTTAAAATAGGGATAAAATAGACGATGATTTTATTTTTTGTTTTTGTCCTACAGGGGTGATTGGATTAGAGTTGGTCTCTGCTACCCACCAGGCTCCAGTTTCCAAGTATCCTCCGACTTATTTCAAAGACAAAACAATACATTCTCAGTTGTGCAGGAATATCAGCCAGTGTCTTCAATAAATGAACTACAAAAGAAGCAATCAGAGGGAAAGTTCTATTTTGACAACAGTACAGGGTAATTTTGACATCCAGATAGGATCTAATATCAGAGAATATATATAAAGCAATCTAATGAATGTGTTATTATTAATACAAGGAGAAAATGTTTGTTTTCATAAGTGTCAAATTAAAATTTGATTTGTCAAATTAAAGTTTAGATTATTGTAATATGCAGACTTGGTCATTTTTTTTTTTTTGTTGCTATATAGGTTTTACCATTTTTGTACCTGTAATTGGAAATTGTTTTGTGTATTCTAATACTATTTCAGGATTTTAAAAGGATAAAGGGCTTTTATAATTTATTTTCCGATACATACTTAAGATATATGGCACTATTGGATGTATTTATTCTTGCAACTTGGAAGTGTCTCTTGGTACTCATTTGTAAATTACCTCTCATTATTACTCTCTGCAGTATTGGAGTATTCTATTCTATTTCCTCTAATAGATCTGCTTCCTTGATTTTATATGGTTGAGCAAGACAATCCATATTTTAGTCCCACCTTGACCATGAGACCTGGTTTTCTTTCCTATGGCATGGGGAGTCCACAAAACATTCTAATTCCTAGTGGGATATTCACTCCTGGCTAGCAGGAGGAGGCAAAGAGCACCCCAGCAGAGCTGTTACATTTTGCTTCCCTTACCCATAACCCCCAGTCATTCTCTTTGCCTTGATCAAAGAAAAATTACAGTGGCAACCTGTTGCTAGTATTGCTACAGTTGCGGGGGCAGCATCATATTGGTGCGTTGATTTATCTAATCTTATTCTAGAAGAGACTAATATAGAGGAGATCCAAGACAGGATCAAGGCTCTCACCTTTATTTGTGATGCCAACATGCAAGTTTTTAGGTTGGGTGCTAAGATTTCTTGTTTTACTGTTTTAGCTCGCAGAGCTCTCTGGTTAAAATCTTGGTCTATAGATGTTACATCCAAATCCAAGCTTTTATCTCTGCCTTTATAAGGGTAAAACCTTGTTTAGACAAGGTCTGGCAAAAATTATTTCTGACATTACAGGTGAAAGGGTTTTTTTCATACCTCAGGATAAAAATAATAGAGCTAAGGGTTGCCAGAATTCTAATTTTCATTCCTTTCATAACTTTAAGGGAAATATGTCTTCCTTTTCTAAGTCGGATCAATTGTTGTCTTCTTGGAGGTCGAGTCAGCTTTGGAGTAGGGGGAAGCAAGCTAAGAAGCCTTCTGTTAATTCTAAATCAACATGAAGGGTCCGCCCCTGATTCTGCAGTTTGATCAAGTAGGGGGCAGACTATCTTTTTTTTTCAGCAGGCTTGGATACATGATGTTCCAGATCCTTGGGCCATAGATATAGTATCCCACGGTTACAGAATAGGATTCAAATCTTGTCCTCCCAGGGGCAGGTTCCACCTGTTAAGGTTATCTGCGAACCAGATAAAGAGAGAGGCCTTCTTAAACTGCTTAAAGGACATATCATCCCTGAGAGTGATTGTTCCAATTCCTCTAGAGGAACAGGGTCTAGGATTCTATTCAAATCTATGTGTAGTTCCCAAGAAGGGCACGTTTTGTCCCATTCTGGACCTAAAGTGTCTCAATCAATTCCTCAGGGTTCCTTCCTTCAAGATGGAGACCATCTGTTCTATTCCTTCGGTCCAAAAGGGTCAGTTCATGATGACCATAGATCTAAAGGATGCGTACCTTCATGTTCCTATTCACAGGGATTATTACCAATATCTAAGGGTTGCCTTCCAGGACAAACATTTCCAGTTTGTTGCCCTTCCTTTTGGCCTTGCTACAGCTCCCAGAATTTTTACAAAAGTTCTGGGGGCTCTTCTGGCAGTGGTAAGGTCCCAGGGAATTCCTGTGGCGCCTTATTTAGAAGACATTCTAGTTCAAGCGCCATCTTTTCATCTAGCAAGATCTCATACCGAGATGTTGTCTAATCTATGTTCCCACGGGTGGAAAGTGAATATGGGAAAAAGTTCCCTTGTTCAAGATACAAGGGTGTGTTTCTTGGGAACAATCATAGATTCCCTTTCCATGAAGATTTTTCTGACGGACGTCCGAAAATCCAAACTTCATGTTTCTTGCCTGTCTTTCCAGTCTGCTATTCGTCCATCTGTGGCTCAATGCATGGAGGTTATTGGTCTCATGGTTGCCTCCATGGACATCATTTCTTGTGCTCGGTTCCATCTGAGACCTCTGCAGCTATGCATGCTCAGTCAATGGAACAGGGACCACTCAGATCATTTGCAGAAGATACATTTGGATTCCCCAACAAGAGTCTCACACTCGTGGTGAGTTTCACAGGACCATCTGTCTCGGGGGTCATGCTTCCTGAGGCCTTCCTGGGTGATTGTGACCACGGAGTTGAGAGCAATTTTCTATGCTTTAATAGCTTGGCCTCAACTAGCTTTGTATGAAAAATGAATGTATAGTATTGTGCTAGCCCAAATATTGATATCGCACCCTACTAGAAAACACACCTTCCTTTAAGTGTATTTAGAGTGAAAAACAAAAAATAAAAATATTTTAGGAGGGAGCTGCAAATGAGCTTAATATATCTTCAATTAAGGGATACTAAAAGGTAGAAAAAAAGGTTGTTTACGGACCTTAATGAAATCAAAATTTTTGTGGAAGATATCTTATGCTCATTTGCAGAGCCCTCCTAAAATCTTTTTATTTTTTTTATCTCAACTAGCTTTGATCAGATTATTCAGATTTCAGTCGAACATCACCTCGGTGGCCTACATCAATCACCAGGGAGGAACTCGGAGTTCCTTGGCAATGAAGGAGGTGACTCACATTCTCCAGTAGGCAGAGTCTCACGATTGCCATCTCTCTGCCACCCACATACCAGGAGTGGACAACTGGGAGGCGGATTTTCTAAGCAGGCAGACTTTTGATCCTGGAGAGTGGGCTCTCCACCCAGAGGTTTTCACAATGATAACAATCAGGTGGGGGGTTCCGGAGTTGGAACTGATGGCGTCTCATCAAAACGCCAAGCTTCCAAAGTGCACTTAAAGGTCAAGAGATCCTCAAGCCGTTCTGGTAGATGTTCTAGCGGTTCCTTGGAGCTTCAATCTAGCATACCTGTTTCCTCCGTTTGCGTTGCTTCCACAAGTAATTGCTTGAATCAAACAGGAGAGAGCTTCTGTGATTCTAATAGCTCCTGCATGGCCTCGCATGATCTGGTTTGTGGATCTGGTGATGATGTGATCTCTTCCGCCGTGAAGGTTACCTTTCAGGAAGGACCTTCTACTTCAGGGTCCCTTTCTTCATCCAAATCTGGTTTCTCTGAAGCTGACTGCTTGGAGCTTGAACGTCTACGTTTGGTTAGACGTGGCTTCTCTGAGAAAGTTATACATACTATGATTCAGGCTCGTAAACCGGTTACTCTCAGAATTTACCATAAGGAATGATGTAAATATCTTCATTGGTGTGATTAAAAAAGGTTTTTATTTGAACAAATTAAGGGTTCCTCAAATTTTGGCTTTTCTTCAGGAGGGCCTTGAGATGGGTTTTTCAGTCAGTACTTTGAAGGGTCAGATTTTTGCTCTGTCCTTCTGCATAAATGTCTGGCAGTTCTGCCAGATGTTCAGTTTTTTGTTCAGGCGTTGGTCAGAATCAGGCCTGTGTTTAAATCTGTTGCTCATCCTTGGAGTCTTAACCTTGTTCTTAGAGTTTTGCAGCAGGCTCCGTTTGAGCTGATGCATTCTGTTAATATTAAATTACTATCCTGGAAGGTTGTTTTTCTTCTTTCTATTTCTTCTGCTCGCAGAGTTTCCAAACTTTCGGCTCTGCAGTGTGATTCCCCTTACCTTATTTTTTATGCTGATAAGGTGGTCCTTCGTACTAATCTTTTTGTCCTAACCCTTCTTCCCAGATGGAACATCTTTTACATATCTTGGATGTTTACCTTCAGGCAACTAAATATTTTCAGCAGACTTCTGCCCTGTTTGTTGTTTTCTCTGGTAAGCGTAGGGGTAGGAAGGCCACTTCTACCACTCCTTTGCTCTGGTTGAGAAGTGTTATCTGTTTAGCCTATGAGACAGCTGGACAGCAGCCTCCTGAGAGAATTACGGTTCATTCCACTAGAGCCGTTTCATCTTCATGGACTTTAAAAATCAAGCTTCTGTGGAGCAAATCTGTAAGGCGGCCACTTGGTCCTCTATACCAACTTTTTCCAAATTCTACAAATTTGATACTTTTGCCTTAGCCAAGGCTTCTTTTAGGAGAAAAGTTCTTCAAGCGGTGGTGCCTTCTGTTTAGGTCCACCTGTCTTGTTCTCCCTCCCTATTCATTCTGTGTCCTCTAGCTTGGGTATTGGTTCCCACTAGTAATTTGAATGTTTTGTGGACTCTCCATGTCATAGGAAAGAAAACAAAATTTATGCTTACCTGATAAATTTATTTTTCTCCAACATAGGTGTGTCCGGTCCACGGCGTCATCCTTACTTGTGGGATATTCTCTTCCCCAACAGGAAATGGCAAAGAGCCCAGCAAAGCTGGTCACATGATCCCTCCTAGGCTCCGCCTACCCCAGTCATTCTCTTTGCCGTTGTACAGGCAACATCTCCACGGAGATGGCTTAGAGTTTTTTAGTGTTTAACTGTAGTTTTTATTATTCAATCAAGAGTTTGTTATTTTGAAATAGTGCTGGTATGTACTATTTACTCAGAAACAGAAAAGAGATGAAGATTTCTGTTTGTATGAGGAAAATGATTTTAGCAACCGTCACTAAAATCCATGGCTGTTCCACACAGGACTGTTGAGAGCAATTAACTTCAGTTGGGGGAACAGTGAGCAGTCTCTTGCTGCTTGAGGTATGACACATTCTAACAAGACGATGTAATGCTGGAAGCTGTCATTTTCCCTATGGGATCCGGTAAGCCATGTTTATTACGATTGTAAATAAGGGCTTCAAACAGGGCTTATTAAGACTGTAGACTTTTTTTGGGCTAAATCGATTGATTATTAACACATATTTAGCCTTGAGGAATCATTTTATCTGGGTATTTTGATATAATAATATCGGCAGGCACTGTTTTAGACACCTTATTCTTTAGGGGCTTTCCCAAAGCATAGGCAGAGCCTCATTTTCGCGCCGGTGTTGCGCACTTGTTTTTGAGAGGCATGGCATGCAGTCGCATGTGAGAGGAGCTCGGATACTTAGAAAAGACTTTCTGAAGGCGTCATTTGGTATCGTATTCCCCTTGGGGCTTGGTTGGGTCTCAGCAAAGCAGATACCAGGGACTGTAAAGGGGTTAAAGTTCAAAACGGCTCCGGTTCCGTTATTTTAAGGGTTAAAGCTTCCAAATTTGGTGTGCAATACTTTTAAGGCTTTAAGACACTGTGGTGAAAATTTGGTGAATTTTGAACAATTCCTTCATGTTTTTTCGCATTTGCAGTAAAAAAGTGTGTTCAGTTTAAAATTTAAAGTGACAGTAACGGTTTTATTTTAAAACGTTTTTTGTACTTTGTTATCAAGTTTATGCCTGTTTAACATGTCTGAACTACCAGATAGACTGTGTTCTGAATGTGGGGAAGCCAGAATTCCTATTCATTTAAATAAATGTGATTTATGTGACAATGACAATGATGCCCAAGATGATTCCTCAAGTGAGGGGAGTAAGCATGGTACTGCATCATTCCCTCCTTCGTCTACACGAGTCTTGCCCACTCAGGAGGCCCCTAGTACATCTAGCGCGCCAATACTCCTTACTATGCAACAATTAACGGCTGTAATGGATAATTCTGTCAAAAACATTTTAGCCAAAATGAACACTTATCAGCGTAAGCGCGACTGCTCTGTTTTAGATACTGAAGAGCATGACGACGCTGATATTAATATTTCTGAAGGGCCTCTAACTCAGTCTGATGGGGCCAGGGAGGTTTTGTCTGAGGGAGAAATTACTGATTCAGGGCACATTTCTCAACAAGCTGAACCTGATGTGATTGCTTTTAAATTTAAGTTGGAACATCTCCGCATTCTGCTTAA
Organism: Bombina bombina; assembly: GCF_027579735.1. Lineage (NCBI taxonomy): Eukaryota > Metazoa > Chordata > Amphibia > Anura > Bombinatoridae > Bombina > Bombina bombina. The sequence continues at coordinate 598,133,316 of NC_069500.1, forward strand.
GGAGGTATTATCCACTCTGGATGATTGTGACAAGTTGGTCATCCCAGAGAAACTATGTAAAATGGACAAGTTCCTAGAGGTGCCGGGGCTCCCAGAAGCTTTTCCTATACCCAAGCGGGTGGCGGACATTGTTAATAAAGAATGGGAAAGGCCCGGTATTCCTTTCGTCCCTCCCCCCATATTTAAAAAATTGTTTCCTATGGTCGACCCCAGAAAGGACTTATGGCAGACAGTCCCCAAGGTCGAGGGAGCGGTTTCCACTTTAAACAAACGCACCACTATACCCATAGAGGATAGTTGTGCTTTCAAAGATCCTATGGATAAAAAATTAGAAGGTTTGCTTAAAAAGATGTTTGTTCAGCAGGGTTACCTTCTACAACCAATTTCATGCATTGTCCCTGTACAGCCGCATGTTTCTGGTTCGATGAGCTGATAAAGGCGGTCGACAGTGATTCTCCTCCTTATGAGGAGATTATGGACAGAATCAATGCTCTCAAATTGGCTAATTCTTTCACCCTAGACGCCACTTTGCAATTGGCTAGGTTAGCGGCTAAGAATTCTGGGTTTGCTATTGTGGCGCGCAGAGCGCTTTGGTTGAAATCTTGGTCGGCTGATGCGTCTTCCAAGAACAAGCTACTTAACATTCCTTTCAAGGGGAAAACGCTGTTTGGCCCTGACTTGAAAGAGATTATCTCGGATATCACTGGGGGTAAGGGCCACGCCCTTCCTCAGGATCGGCCTTTCAAGGCAAAAAATAAACCTAATTTTCGTCCCTTTCGTAGAAACGGACCAGCCCAAGGTGCTATGTCCTCTAAGCAAGAGGGTAATACTTCTCAAGCCAAGCCAGCTTGGAGACCAATGCAAGGCTGGAACAAGGGAAAGCAGGCCAAGAAACCTGCCACTGCTACCAAGACAGCATGAAATGTTGGCCCCCGATCCGGGACCGGATCTGGTGGGGGGCAGACTCTCTCTCTTCGCTCAGGCTTGGGCAAGAGATGTTCTGGATCCTTGGGCGCTAGAAATAGTCTCCCAAGGTTATCTTCTGGAATTCAAGGGACTTCCCCCAAGGGGGAGGTTCCACAGGTCTCAGTTGTCTTCAGACCACATAAAAAGACAGGCATTCTTACATTGTGTAGAAGACCTGTTAAAAATGGGAGTGATTCATCCCGTTCCATTAAGAGAACAAGGGATGGGGTTCTACTCCAATCTGTTTATAGTTCCCAAAAAAGAGGGAACGTTCAGACCAATCTTAGATCTCAAGATCTTAAACAAGTTTCTCAAGGTTCCATCGTTCAAGATGGAAACCATTCGAACTATTCTTCCTTCCATCCAGGAAGGTCAATTCTTGACCACGGTGGATTTAAAGGATGCGTATCTACATATTCCTATCCACAAGGAACATCATCGGTTCCTGAGGTTCGCATTCCTGGACAAACATTACCAGTTCGTGGCGCTTCCTTTCGGATTAGCCACTGCTCCAAGGATTTTCACAAAGGTACTAGGGTCCCTTCTAGCTGTGCTAAGACCAAGGGGCATTGCTGTAGTACCTTACTTGGACGACATTCTGATTCAAGCGTCGTCCCTTCCTCAAGCAAAGGCTCACACGGACATTGTCCTGGCCTTTCTCAGATCTCACGGATGGAAAGTGAACGTGGAAAAGAGTTCTCTATCTCCGTCAACAAGGGTTCCCTTCTTGGGAACAATAATAGACTCCTTAGAAATGAGGATTTTTCTGACAGAGGCCAGAAAAACAAAACTTCTAGACTCTTGTCGGATACTTCATTCCGTTCCTCTTCCTTCCATAGCTCAGTGCATGGAAGTGATCGGGTTGATGGTAGCGGCAATGGACATAGTTCCTTTTGCACGCATTCATCTAAGACCATTACAACTGTGCATGCTCAGTCAGTGGAATGGGGACTATACAGACTTGTCTCCGAAGATACAAGTAAATCAGAAGACCAGAGACTCACTCCGTTGGTGGCTGTCCCTGGACAACCTGTCACGAGGGATGACATTCCGCAGACCAGAGTGGGTCATTGTCACGACCGACGCCAGTCTGATGGGCTGGGGCGCGGTCTGGGGATCCCTGAAAGCTCAGGGTCTTTGGTCTCGGGAAGAATCTCTTCTACCGATAAATATTCTGGAACTGAGAGCGATATTCAATGCTCTCAAGGCTTGGCCTCAGCTAGCGAGGGCCAAGTTCATACGGTTTCAATCAGACAACATGACAACTGTTGCGTACATCAACCATCAGGGGGGAACAAGGAGTTCCCTGGCGATGGAAGAAGTGACCAAAATCATTCTATGGGCGGAGTCTCACTCCTGCCACCTGTCTGCTATCCACATCCCAGGAGTGGAAAATTGGGAAGCGGATTTTCTGAGTCGTCAGACATTGCATCCGGGGGAGTGGGAACTCCATCCGGAAATCTTTGCCCAAGTCACTCAGCTGTGGGGCATTCCAGACATGGATCTGATGGCCTCTCGTCAGAACTTCAAAGTTCCTTGCTACGGGTCCAGATCCAGGGATCCCAAGGCGGCTCTAGTGGATGCACTAGTAGCACCTTGGACCTTCAAACTAGCTTATGTGTTCCCGCCGTTTCCTCTCATCCCCAGGCTGGTAGCCAGGATCAATCAGGAGAGGGCGTCGGTGATCTTGATAGCTCCTGCGTGGCCACGCAGGACTTGGTATGCAGATCTGGTGAATATGTCATCGGCTCCTCCTTGGAAGCTACCTTTGAGACGAGACCTTCTTGTTCAGGGTCCGTTCGAACATCCGAATCTGGTTTCACTCCAGCTGACTGCTTGGAGATTGAACGCTTGATCTTATCGAAGCGAGGGTTCTCAGATTCTGTTATCGATACTCTTGTTCAGGCCAGAAAGCCTGTAACTAGAAAGATTTACCACAAAATTTGGAAAAAATATATCTGTTGGTGTGAATCTAAAGGATTCCCTTGGGACAAGGTTAAGATTCCTAGGATTCTATCCTTCCTTCAAGAAGGATTGGAAAAAGGATTATCTGCAAGTTCCCTGAAGGGACAGATTTCTGCCTTGTCTGTGTTACTTCACAAAAAGCTGGCCGCTGTGCCAGATGTTCAAGCCTTTGTTCAGGCTCTGGTTAGAATTAAGCCTGTTTACAAACCTTTGACTCCTCCTTGGAGTCTCAATTTAGTTCTTTCAGTTCTTCAGGGGGTTCCGTTTGAACCCTTGCATTCCGTTGATATTAAGTTATTATCTTGGAAAGTTTTGTTTTTAGTTGCAATTTCTTCTGCTAGAAGAGTTTCAGAATTATCTGCTCTGCAGTGTTCTCCTCCTTATCTGGTGTTCCATGCAGATAAGGTGGTTTTACGTACTAAACCTGGTTTTCTTCCAAAAGTTGTTTCTAACAAAAACATTAACCAGGAGATTATCGTACCTTCTCTATGTCCGAAACCAGTTTCAAAGAAGGAACGTTTGTTGCACAATTTGGATGTTGTTCGCGCTCTAAAATTCTATTTAGATGCTACAAAGGATTTTAGACAAACATCTTCCTTGTTTGTTGTTTATTCCGGTAAACGGAGAGGTCAAAAAGCAACTTCTACCTCTCTCTCTTTTTGGATTAAAAGCATCATCAGATTGGCTTACGAGACTGCCGGACGGCAGCCTCCCGAAAGAATCACAGCTCATTCCACTAGGGCTGTGGCTTCCACATGGGCCTTCAAGAACGAGGCTTCTGTTGATCAGATATGTAGGGCAGCGACTTGGTCTTCACTGCACACTTTTACCAAATTTTACAAGTTTGATACTTTTGCTTCTTCTGAGGCTATTTTTGGGAGAAAGGTTTTGCAAGCCGTGGTGCCTTCCATTTAGGTGACCTGATTTGCTCCCTCCCTTCATCCGTGTCCTAAAGCTTTGGTATTGGTTCCCACAAGTAAGGATGACGCCGTGGACCGGACACACCTATGTTGGAGAAAACAGAATTTATGTTTACCTGATAAATTACTTTCTCCAACGGTGTGTCCGGTCCACGGCCCGCCCTGGTTTTTTTAATCAGGTCTGATAATTTATTTTCTTTAACTACAGTCACCACGGTACCATATGGTTTCTCCTATGCAAATATTCCTCCTTAACGTCGGTCGAATGACTGGGGTAGGCGGAGCCTAGGAGGGATCATGTGACCAGCTTTGCTGGGCTCTTTGCCATTTCCTGTTGGGGAAGAGAATATCCCACAAGTAAGGATGACGCCGTGGACCGGACACACCGTTGGAGAAAGTAATTTATCAGGTAAACATAAATTCTGTTATTTCTGGGCATGGAGAGTTCACAACCCGCCCTTATTCAAATTAAGACTGCCGTTTTTTTGGATAGTCCTCAGGCACCTCTATACCCTTGTGTTATCTTCTTTTTCCATTTCCCTTTGTCCGAATGACTGGGGGTTTTGGGTAAGTGAAGTGATACTTAACAGCTCTGCTGGGGTGCTCTTTGCAGCCTCCTGCTGGCCAGGAGTGAATATCCCACTAGTAATTAGAATGTTTCATGGACTCTCCATGCCTGGAAAGAATGACATTTATAAGGTAAGTATACATTTTATTATTTAAATTTTCAAGCTTCCTGTGTTCTGTTCTTTCACATGACTGAGCTACTAAATCTTTGATTCTGACCAATAAGATTATTTATTCTAACAAGGTAATTTCACCTTGTAACATGCTCTTAAACCTGTCACAGGTAAACATTATTGGATGTAGGATAATATTAGTATTAACTTATTTTCATTTCGCATAAGAGGGTATGAAGTTACAGATTATATTCCTGAAAGGTTTGTGTGAACATAGAAGTTTTGAGTCTTTGTTTAAAAATGTCAAGAGAAGTGGTTTCTTTCCCTTTGCTGAGGTGACATTTCCATAGAGATGAAGGGCATAACTAAACGCTTCCAAACCACATTTTTGGTGAAATCTTGGCACATTTAGCTGCAAGTTATGGCATAAGACACCAGTAATTATTTTACTATCCTATATGCTGTCAGAGCAGGACACATATAATCTGCATTCCATGTTTATGTATCAAATCTATTTCCTATATCAATTTGTATAATCTGCAGGCATTGTGCACTATAATAAATTAGCACCTCTGCTTTGGGACTCATAGAAGTAATTCTGTAGACTAGAGAGGAGGCAGTTTTTTTGAGGTTCATATGGTATGCCTTAATTATAATAGCTTTCTGAAATTTGCATTATATTGTAAAGTTAAATCCTCTACTAGATTGCTTACAAAGATAATGTTAATGAAAGCTTTAAGGACTGATAGAAGGGTTTTCAGATAGGAGACAACCATTTTGATGCTCACAGCATGTGTTTGCATTAATGCAGGTATAGACAGCCAAAGGAGCTTAGTGTAAGCAGTAGTGGTTAATAATTCTTCATTTAAAAAAAAAAAAAAAACTTTATTTATACAATGGGCAGTTTGGACATATGTGTATAGAACAACATAATTCAGTAACAATTTATAGTATGATCTACCAGTTTATACTTAGTTTGCAACAGTACATAGCAAGCAGTGTAAACCATGTAGTAGTTGTTCATAAACAGACTTTAATTGTCCAATAAAAAGAACAAATTCCTCCAAATGTCCATTTTCCATATTATTATAGAACAAAAAAAAAACAGAACATAAGTTACCTACTATAAGAGAGAGAGTAAAAAGTAATGTAAATAAACCAATATTTAAGATCACAAATCTCTCTTAAGTAATGAAGGCTGTAATACTAGGTATGGTTTTGTCTACAAATTTATTCACTTATGTTTACCAGAATCCCTCCCCCCCCCCCCCCCCCCGTGTTCTCATACATTTCTAATTTTAATGACTACATTTAATACATTAAAGCAGAATTTGATTTAAGACCATACATATTCTCATTGACTATGCATTTTGGATTTTCAGAACTAATTTACTATTATATTTTGTTATAATTTAGAGCTCAGCTTTTTTGGCTATGTAATCATTAAACATAGATTTCTGAATTGTTTAAGTACTGGCTGTTATAGTACTGCAGTGCAATGAGAAGCTATTTTTGATATTTCCATTGCTTTGCTGACATTAAGTCTAACAGCATTTGATTAAATCAAATCGTATGGGTGTGGCCATTAATTCTGTTTTTTATTTCCATAGAACAGTGCTTTCCAAACTGTGTGTCGGGACACACTAGTGTGTCGGCAGCAGTGTGTAGGTGTGTCCCTGCTTCAGCACAATTTTTTTTCTAAATTTAATTTTTTTTTTGGTTTCTGACTTTCTGCCTGCATGCTATGCATATCACATGGTTGACACGTGATTGATACCTAGGGGTCACAGATCATCTTAACCTATTGGTGCAGCTCAGTGGGAACTGAAACTATTCCCATTGGCGGCTTTGGCGGCACATTGGCTCCTGACTGCACATGTGTCTCTTTAATTGGCTCGTGACTGCACGTGTAGTCAGTGAGTGGGACAGCAGTGTGTTTGCAGCGCGGGCACTAGCCAGTCAGACTCGCAGAGCTCTGAGGGCGGCAGCTTAAATGCTGAGCTGAAGTCAGAAGTCAGTGGGTTTTTTTTGCAGCTAGCTCCCAGTAGTGCATTGCTGCTGATGCTCTTGATATATGGATAGGAAGTGGAAGCTTAAAAATGCTTGATGATGAAATGCGAGTATTTCACCAAATATTCAGAAATTGTGTTCATCCCATCAACCTCATGCAGCCCATTAAAATACTAAGTAGCTATTGGTGTTATTAAACTTTTTTTTTATTCTTGCACATACATACTGTTACTTGTAAATCTATTTCGTTATTATATAATTTATGTATGTGTCCGTATCTCTTAAAACAAGTTAGTTTAACCTCCTGTTTGCCAGTACAACTGAATTACCGTGTCGCAAAATTATGTAGGTCTAAAAAGTGTGTCGCCAACATGAAAAGTTTGGAAAGCTCTGCCATAGAAGATATATTTTCACCCTGATGTCTTTTAAAAAAATATTCTAGTTGTGCAGAAGTGTCAGGATTTTCAACCTGTGTGTAAACATTATCTTTGTACTTGGTAATTTTACTTGTGGCTTTCATCTGTAGCTAGGGAAGTTTGATCCTTCAATTTTGATTTTACATTTAGACTGGGCACATGATAATGATAGTGACATTGGTGATGATTATTCTTATTATGCTTTTTTGGCAAGCAAGCTGTTCTCTATAACTTAATACTGAGGTTATGGTTTTCGTATGCTGCCTAAATACTCATATTTAAAGGTATTGTTCAGACCTTGTAATATTAACTTTGCTTACATTTTTGTCCTTCGTTCTGGCATGGATCAGAACACTTTTAAAAATATTGTAGATAATTTAATTTTTAATCCCGGTGGCTGAGTTTGGGATGATCCATTCTACTAGAAATTAGTCTTCATCATGAGTCTGGCTATCTGCCCTATAGGACGTTTAAAATTGATTTTGTCCAGTGTGGTTTGCAGATCTCATACAAGAAAGATAAGTGATGTAATACATAAGCCAAATTGATTTGAAAAACTAATTAAACTGGACCATTCTGCACCTTTAAAGATAGTCAGCACAGTGTTAAAGATAACAATATTATTTTGTTGTCCTGTATATAATTGATAAGTGATATTGGCTTAAAATACTTATTAGTGAAAATGTTTTACAGAGTTAATCACTTAATATATTGTGGAACAAACTCTGAATCTACACTTTTATTTTTCCAATTTTTCATTGCGTAGGTTGCTTTTCCTCTTCCTTCAAGCCAATCATAATAGAGATGGTCAAGGTTATTGTTCGGCTCAGGGATGTGAAAGAGTAAGAATTCAAGCTGCAATTCGAACCAAAGCTATTAGCAACTGTATGGCTAACGCTTATCCAAAATATGCCAAAGCACCAGCTGTAATGAAACCAATGCCAGCAAAGAAGACTGCCCCGTGTCTGAGTTGTGGAGCATCTCAGGTAACAGATCATTTTTTAAATTGCTATATGTACTTATAAGCCTGCTATTTAGTTTGTTTTCCCCATTCTATTGAAAGCATTGCACTAAATACTGCTGTCTAGCTTCCTGACTTGCTGTATAAAATGTAGAGGAAGGTTGGTAGGAGTTGTCTTAATGTATTTTGTACAGATGTTAAGAGTCCATGATCCATTACTCCTGGGAGTTACTCTTCCTTATCACTAGGAGGAGGCAAAAATTCCCAAACCCAAGAGCTCTATAAATCCCATCGCCCCTCACATGTACCTCAGTTTTTGCCTCCACTGGAAAAATGAAGATGTGCATTTGGCTCTTCAAGGAGAGGGTTCTCAGTCTATATTGAGGCCTCTCAGAGTACAGTTTTTATTGCTTTGTCATGTCACTGTTATAATGGAACTGTCTGATTATGTCACCAAATTTACCTTTTTCAAGAAGAGTCTCCTGAACACCTTACTACTAAAATTGAATGTGTTTATTATAAAGAAGCTGAGGTCTCTCCTCCAGCTTAATTATGCGGCTTATGTTTAAAAAATAATGCATTCAGACCAACCTAATACTGCTTCTATGGGTATTACGGCTTCTGTCCATTACAGGAGAAGGTTACTGTCACTTCACCCAGTCGGAAGAATTTCATCAAAGCAGCAGTTTCTGAGGCGCTGGCTGCTCTCTTGCCTTTAAGTAAGCCAAAAAGGTCAGTTCAGATCTTACCTTCTATTAATACTATGTCTTGAGGGATACTGTTATGTCTCCAGAAGGTGAAGTTTCTTCTGGTGATGAGGAGTCATTCTCAGGTTTTGAACCGGATTATTTCTATTTTTTTGGTTTAAAATTTAAGATACTGCTCTTTTAAACAAGGTTTTGCTTACTTTAAGGGTTTAAGATTCTAAGGATTAATCTTGTAATCATTTAAATTCAGTTTTTAAAACTCTTGTTAATCTCCCTGAGGTTTTTCCTATCTTTGATGCTGTCTCTGACATGACTTCTAAGTAATGGTCTATGCCAGGTAATTCATTTAATCCTTCTACATGGTTTAAAAACATAGCATTTACCTGCTTCTAATGTTGAATTTTGGGAAACTATTCCTAAATTTCATGGGGCAATTTCCACTCTGCTAAGTGTACTACTATCCCTTTGGAAGACAAAGTCTTTTTAAAGAATTTGGATAGAATTAGTCTATTCATAGAAGGGCCTTTGTACAAGCAGGGTATTTGCTTAGGCCGGTAATTTCTATTGCTGATGTTGCTGCTGCTTCATCTTATTGGTTAACTAGTCTGTCAGAGCTAGTGTTCTGATGGTTCTGCTTGTGAGAATCTTTTGGGTTAACTTAAAAATGCCAATTCTTTTATTTGCAATGCTTTTGTTTGATATTTGAATTTAGATTCTATAATATCTACTGTTACTGGAGGTAAAGGTGCTATTCTTCCTCAAGACAAGAAGTCTAAGGGGAAACCTAAAGCTTCCAACCGTTTTCGTTCCTTTCGTCAGAATAAGGAACAAAAGGTTGACTCCTCTGCTCAGAAACAAGGCACCTCTGGCCAGTTTGGAAGCCCTAGTGGTAACCAGAACAAGTCAAGGCAGGCTAAGAAATCTATCTCTACTACCAAATCTGCATGTCAAATGCTCCAATGAATCACTTAAAGGCTCAAGCTTTTTCCAGTCAGTTTCATATCTGTAAACTATGGAATTGATTGTACCAGTTCTTTTGCAGGAACAGGGGATGTGTTTTTATTAGAAGAAATTGCATACAGCCGCTTCTAACTCACCGGCAGCAAACTATTCTCGGCTCCCAATGATGACGTCAGACGCCACAAATCAAAAAAACAACAGCACTAAAATCACACCCGCAGGGTGCAATGAAGGGCTGAAAGTGGTGAACCTTAGTGCTGCCAGCAGCACAACAGTGGATTAAAAACCAAAAATGTATTGGAGCATTTTAAAAATGTAAGTACAAGACATGGACAAAAAAGTCTGATGTGCCTCCCGCACCCTGGTGGCTCTTAATTGTAGACTGTAGATGATACACCTGATACCTCCTTGGCTATCAAAAAGTTAACCCTTAGTTAATAAAATTACATTAATAGCAAAAAAAGGTAATTAAAATGTGACACTTATATTCAGATCATCTGATGCAAGAATACATTGAAAACGAGCATTGAAATCAGTGCATTACAACAATTTTGAAAAGATGTATGTTTAAATAAATATATATATATATATATATATATATATATATATATATATATATATATATAACAAATGAAGAAAGCGGACAATCCAGGGCAAGTTTAAAAACGATATCTTTTATTCACCAATGATAAAAGGGTCCAGGAGGGTCTATATACAGGTTAGCAAGGCAACACAGGCAAACTGAAAGCTAACATGTTTCGGCTATACAGCCGTAATCATAGCTAATTCAGTATACCTGTGGTGCCTTTTTAAAAGCATAACAAGAAAATAATTGGTCAATCAATACAACCAATGCCTGTGAAGCCTAGCCACCACCTTTAGGATTAACCCTTAATGCAGAATCAATCTCATTCAACAATTCTAAGTAATAAGATTGGATAAAGCAGTCCAATAAAGATAGTATTAAAGTGTTATGTAACATAATACACTTAAATAATAATAAATACATACATGATAAAGTATATCAAATATATATAAGCAAAATAGTTCAAACAATCAAATGCTCATCATGTTTATCATTATTATCATAAAACATTCCACAGTATGTATTGCAAATACCCTAAGAAGGAGAGAAATATACACACCAATTTATACGGTGCAAAATGTTTGACAAATACCCTAAAAAGGAGAGAAATATACACACCAATTTAACAGTGCAAAAGGTTTTGCAAATACCCTAGGAAGGAGAGAAACATACACACTAATGCAAACAATGCAAAAATAAGGCAAACAAATGCCGGTACAAAAGTGTACAGCGTAGATCACCTGTTTGCTGTCTAACTCAAACACATATATATATCTCAAATGGCAGCAAACTTGCTGGCACTCAAAAAATGTTTCCCTATAATTTGTGACAATACACACCATATTAAAAATGGCGTGAATGAATATAGAATTACATACATATTACTACATGCAACTAACATGTTAAAAAATGTTGTGTCACAAATATAGAGAGATCATTCTTGGTTGACAGCAATAAGACCAAGTGGTCATATTAATATAGACTACGTGCACCAAACCAAATTCCCAATTGGAACAAGGTTCTAAGACCAACCAAACTGACTGCCCATCTAGTAAGTATCCCAGAGGTGGTAAAGTTATATTACATGAGGGCCAATATGCCCTTAAGGTTCCTTATTTTTATTTACTTGTATATTCAAGGGGCTATTTGTTCGTCCTACCTGGACTGTGATCACTACTGATGCAAGATTTTTAGGTTAGGGAGACGTTTTGGGGTCTTTGAGAGCACAGAATGTTTAGTATTCTTGGGAGGCGAGGTTGTCAATAAATATTATAGAACTCTGTGCTATTTTCAGGGCTCTTCAGGCTTGGCCCCTGTTGAAAAGGGAGTCTTATCTCCTTTTCCAAACAGTCAAAGTGATAGCATTTGGTTATGCCAAGCATCAGTCAGGAACTCACAGTTCCCTAGTCATGAGGGAAGTTTCCAAATACACTCATGGGTGAAAATCAATTCCTGTATAGTCTCTGCGATTTAATATTCCTGGAGTATACAACTGGGAAGCAGACTTTCTTAGTTGCCAATCTCTACATCCTGGGGAATGGTGTCTTCACCAGGATGTGTTAAATCAGATTGTGAGTCTTTGGGTTCACCCAGAGAGAGAACTTAAAGCTCCTCATTTGAACAAGAAACTTCCCAGATACTTTGCAAGGTCCGGGGACCCTCAAGCAGAGTTTTGTGGATGCTCTAAGTAGCTCCTTGGTCATTTCAGCTTGCTTATTGGTTTCCTCCTCTGGTACTTCTTTCCATTGTGATCTCCAAGATAAGTCTAGAGAAATCTTCAGTAATCCTGATTGCCCCAGCTTGGCATCTAGTTCAGAAGTCCAGCTGTTCTCCTTGGCCTTGTACTCTGCGGTCAGACATTTTTGTCTCAAGGTCCTTCTTTCCTTCCGGATCTCAAGTCTATGAACTTGACGGCATGGAAATTGAACCGTTTGTCCTTAGACATTGAGATTTCTCTGAGTCAGTGATTGAAAACTTAATTCAGGCTTGTAAGCCTGTAACTAGGAAAATCTAGCATAACGCCTGGAAAGCCTTAATTTCTTGGGGTATAGATAGTGGGTTTTTCCTGGCATTCTTTTAGAATTCTTAGGATTTTGCAGTTCTTACAAGATGGTCTGGATAAGGGCTTATCTGCCAGCTCTATGAAGGGGCATATTTCTGCTCTTTCAAGTTTGTTTCACATGAAAATTGCTAATCTTCCTGATATTCATGGTTTTGTGCAGGCTTTTTCCCGTATTAAGCCTGTAATTAAGCCACTTTCTCCTCCATGGAATTTTTACCTGGTGTTAAGGGTTTTGCAGACTCCTCCTTTTCAACCCATGCATAAGATGGATATTAAACTGCTTTCTTGGAATGTTTTATTTTGGCTATCTGTTTTGCAAGAAGAGTTTAGAATGATTTGCTCCTGTGATCCGCGTTTTATGGATTACTTTGGCTTATTGCCTAAAGCTTTTTCTTCAGACTATATTAGCAGAGAAATTGTTGTTCCTTCCTTCTTTGTGTCCTGATCCTAAGAATGCTTCAGAAAGATATTTGCGTAATTTGGATGTTAGGGCATTGAAATATTATATTGATGCTACTAAAGACTTTAGACAGACTTATAACTTTACTTTTTTGGTGCTAGAAAAGGACAGAGTTTTTGCTGTTTCTTTGGCCTCTTGGTTGAAACTCTTGATTCACAAGGCTTACTAGGAGGCAGGGCAGCCTCCACCGAAACAGATTACTGCTCTTTCTACTAGGTTATTTGCCACTTCTTGGGCTTTCAAGAATGAGGCTTCAGTTGACCAAATTTGAAAGACAGGTACTTTGTCATCTTTGCATACTTTTACTAAATTCTACCATTTTGATTTGTTTGCTTCTTCTAAAGCAGCCTTTGGTAGGATGGTCCTTCAGGCAGTTGTCTCAGCAGTTTTACTTGCCTGATTGATTGTATTTGATTAAATGCACTTAAAAAATAAATCAAACTAACATATATTTATGCCCTTTTTGGAATTTTGTGGGGTTGTGGATTTAATGTTTTTTAAATCCCTCCCTTTGTTATTACTCACAGACTCCACTGTTAGTGTATTATCTCCCAGGAGTAAGGGATTGTGAACTCTCACCACCTGTATGAAAGAAAACATATTTTATGCTTACCTTTATAAATTAATTTCTTTCATGGTGGTGAGAGTCCTCGAGACCCTACCCAATGTTTTTTTTAGGGTTATTTTTTTCTTGAGCACATTGTTTTCCCTGCTTCTTTTTATTGCTCCTATTCATTTTTCTTACCTAATTTTGCTTGGATAACTGAGGTATCTTGTGAGGTGGGGGAGGGGTTTTTATAGACCCGCCCACATGGGCTCTTAAGTAAATGAATGGCATAAGTGGTATTGCAGGTAAAATACCCTTTGATATTAAATTTCCTTCTTGTTCTTGGATGTGTAAAGGAAGATCCCTTGATCATATTGTTACAATTTAAACAATTCAAGCAAGGGAAACACATTTTTCTTCCCAATAAATGATTGTTTAGACAGCAGAGGCTGCAGTTGGGGCAGAAAGCACCTGCCTGCAAATAGTAAGGGAGCACTGATCGTGCTCCCCTATGATATAAAGCCGGATCAGCAATCTTTTTTTTTTTTTTTTTAAACTATCTAAAGTTGGTGCTTGTGTGAGGGAAGGAGGGAGACGGTTGGAGGAAGGAAAGGGAGGACTTGGTTTCCCTAAACTACTGAAATGGTTTAGACAGTCGGAGAGGAAGGGATGGGGCCCTACACTATGAAACCGTATCGACTGGTGGTCAGGAGGGGGAACATATGCTACAGAAAACAATTATCTTGGAGGGGGCCCTTAAAAAAAAAAATATAAAAGAAAAATGACAAATATGGCAGGGAGCAGTGTTAGGGGGGAGGGTTGGAGAACTGTTTAGGGGAGTCGGGGAGATGGGAGGGTTGAGGACGGATCTACACTACAGAAATAAAACAATATATATATTTAAAATAAATATATGTCCTCAACTGCATACTGGCAGATTGGTGAGGAGGAGGGATGAGGGAAGTGGGAGGGTAATCCCTAAACTAGAGCAAATATTGACTTTAGAAGCTAACTGATTAACCCTTTTTTATAAGATCATATTTGGCAGCCAGATAATGACATAAAATATACCAAAATGGGCCTAGATTAATACCTTGGGTGGTCTACTTTAAAAATATATATTTTCATAGGTTAATCCACCTTTTTCCACTCAGAGTGCTACTATTGGACAGAGGGAAATGTATTGGGTAGTGGCACAATTACACCCAGTGGGAGTTAATCACAGGCCTGCCCCTAGTGTTGCAGAGACTTGTCCCTATCCTCCTCCTGTTGGATCATAGTTATACTCCAATTACTCAGATCTTCTGCTCTCACACGTACTGCACTGGATTGTCTATCTACTGGAAGCAGATTATTTCTGCAGATAAGTCCAGTAGTATGGGTGCTTATTACTTAGTATGTAGTTTATTTATTTAGGCACTCATAGGCTATTAGTAGGTACACTTAGTGTTGTACATCATAGCCAGGGAACTATTATGAGAGGCATTTTTTCTTATATATTCTGTATGGTAATTTGGGCTGCTGGAACCCTATTTTTTTAATATGCCCTATGGTTTTTTTTCGTTTTTGGCTTGTAGCACGCATCTGATATTTTGAGCGCATTAGAGTAATGTTAGAGCATGTTAGCTTATTGCAGTGTTTTATGTCTGTTTAGTGTGCTGTACAGAAGTTTACTTTATTTAGCATGTGTCGGCTTGTTTGTGCTATTCGCATGTTCAGCGCACGTTGGCCTAGCTTGCGCACGCATGGATGTGGTATTGTCTGACTCTGTTTAGTGCAATGTACAGATGTGCGTATGTCAGTTTTTTAGAGAGCTACGGTTTTGCATACGTAGGCTACTTAGTTAGCACACCTCCGCCGTTTGCTGAGAGAGAAATCCAAAGTTTGCAAAAAAAGTTATTGTTTTTGTTTTTTAAATATATTTAGCAGCCAAATAGTGGCATTGAATATACCAAAATGGTCAATACCCTGGGTTTTCTACTTTAAAATATATATATATATATATACTTTTCATGGGTAAAGAAAAAAAAAAACAGGCTCTTTTTATGTTTAAACTGAGTTAAACCATCTCTGCTACTTTTTGTAGTTTTAGTAGTTTATCTCTGAAATTTTTGTTAGTGAAGGGGTTAAAGGAATATTTAACAAAACCTTTGTATTTTGCATAGTCAAATGTTAACATTATCATGGCTCCTAAATTACAAGGAATTCTGATTCAGACATAATGTATAATACATAATCTAATGTATGCACCATTACATTTTGGGTTTACAAGTTTGCCCTCCAGATGGGGATAATCTTGTAAAGATTTACTAAGAAACTGTAAATTGCCCAGAGGAAATAGCTATAATTAACAAGTGAGTTTATTGTTCCTGTGATGTACTCCTGCAGTAGTAGTACTTTTCATTACCCTCCTTGTGGATGAGTTGATAACACATCATGATTAAAACAGGAATGTTCTATTTGATTCTTATTCATGTTCCTTGTAAGAATACGTTTGTATAAGTCAGTCATTACAGATGCTGTGGCTTTGCCAGTGTGTAGAGATTAGGGCAGAAAACTTGAGTTTTTAAGTGGGCTGTTTCTGTGCTAATAGGTCTGTGCCTATTGTAAATGGTGTGTATCATCTGGATGTTTTGTTTAAATCAAATCTAAGAAAATCTAAATAGACAAACATTTCCTCAGTGATTCAAATCAATATGTTCCATATGTGTTATGTCATTAGTTATATTCCTCTCTAAAGAGCCTTCATTCGAACTGAGGCTACAAACACAGGTGGAATTGTAGATGGTCATAGGAAGTCAGTAAGTGCAGATTATTTGGGGAAAAAACTTCTAAAATATATTTGGCGCATGATAATCCTTTTAACACTTATGAGCAATTTCATACTCCTGTGCTACAGCCATGTGGCCCCCATTTATGGAACTGCCTAAGTAGCTTTGTGGACCATATAGAATTCAAATAATAACAATAGTGTAAATAGCATGTGAATCATTTCCTAAATATTTCCATTAAATACTTAATGGCTACATTTTACCTTTTTTTGCCAGACTCCAACCCAAAGAAAAAAAGAAATGATGCTGTTAAATATTTGCCCAGCTTCCAAGTTACTATCATACAAGTAACAAGCACAAGGCAATTGAAAGAAGTGAATTGCCTCATTTCATTAAAAGGTTTCACATCCCTCTGTGTTTTGTGGGTGAGAGAGGGGGCTCTCTGTGTGTTGTGGACATTAGACAGGGTGGATGGAACTTTGTGTACTTCACGGGGGACAGTGGTGGTATTATAGAAGCAAATGCTGCAGGCTGTTTATGGTATGATATTTAGTAGTGTAAAGTGCAACACACAAATATCTGTATTTGCCTATATATTTGTGTTTTGCACTTTTACATGTCACATGACTTGTGTCATATCACCAAGAAATTGCTCCTAGATGATGATAATGTCACCATCTGCACACTGAAGTTATTCTCCACTCATCAGTGCATTTTTAAGGTAGTCATGTAGTGGGGAAATAAATGATTATGCAAATGACAACTTTATGAAAGCAGAGAGGGCACTGTCTGTTTTTTTTTTTGTTTTGTTTGTTTTTTTATGAATACTCTTACTACTCAGTAACAGTCAAATATTATTTTTCTACTTGGTAATCATATTCATTCTCCTGCCTTGCAATAAAGTATTTGTGGTAACACTTAGACCTGTTGTATTAGAAATATATGTAATGGTCATTAATTTTGTTTTTGTTTTGGTTGAATATAGAGAAAGTCGAAGAGGATGGTGCTGTAAAATATATTAAGTTAAATGTAAATTGCACTCATTTACGTGTCTATAATGTATATCTAGGCATTGCACAAGCTGACTGTGTACAGTGTATAATAAGGAATTTGTGTCTTTTTGTCCTAGATGGTATATACTAGTGACCCACATAATATCTACCTCCCTGTGCAGCTTCAGTCAATCAGCAAGGAAGAAATTCAACAAGGTGCTCAAGAATCTTATATCTCGGTAAGGCTTTTTTTAAAAAAAAAAATCAGCTTAATTATCATTTTTTATATGATTATTTAAAAAAAGGCCTTTTTAACAGTGCTTAGTAACAGCTAGTGCACAGGAGTACAATGTTCTTTTGATAGATGTGTAAATATATAGTTTGGCATGTTTTGATTTAATAGACAGTATTGGACACAATCACTATGTGAACGTGGTTATTCTGTGAGAAATGCTAAAATATTTAATGGATTTATAAAAAATAATTACTATTTCTTTCATGTAATTGGCAAGAGTCCATGAGCTAGTGACGTATGGGATATACAATCCTACCAGGAGGGGCAAAGTTTCCCAAACCTCAAAATATCTATAAAATACACCCCTCACCACACCCACAATTCAGTTTTACAAACTTTGCCTCCCTATGTTGGTGGTGAAGTAAGTTTGTGCTTGATTTTCTACGTTGATATGCGCTTCTCAGCATTTTGAAGCCCGATTCCTCTCAGAGTACAGTGAATGTCAGAGGGATGTGAAGGGAGTATCACCTATTGAATTCTATGGTTTTCCTCACTGGAAATCTTTTCATAGGTTCTCTGTTATCGGTCGTAGAGATTCATCTCCTACCTCCCTTTTCAGATAGACTATATACTCTCATATTCCATTACCTCTACTGATAACTGTTTCAGTACTGGTTTGGCTATCTGCTATATGTGGATGGGTGTCTGTTGGTAAGTATGTTTTCATTACTTAAGACACTCTCAACTATGGTTTGGCACTTTATGTATTAATGTAAAGTTTTAAATATATGTATTGTACTTATATTTGCCATGAGTCAGGTTTATGTATATTTCCTTTTGCAGACTATCAGTTTCAAAATTGGGAAAACATATTTAGGAAGTTATTTTTTCTTACCTGGGGTATAGTCTTTTCTTAAAATTTGACCGTTTTTTGCGGGCAAAATTAGGCTTGCGAGGCCGCAAAATGCTAATATTTATTGCATCATTCTTGGCTCGAGAATTTTTTTGGAGCGAAGGTACGTTTGGTGACGCAAATTCGCCATTTCCGGCATCTTAGTTGACGCCAGGTTCCTTGCACAGATTGCATCTACCATGATGCAAGTTGCATCATTTCCGGATGTTAGCGCCAAAACATTTCACTTTGCATTGCGCTTAATTATTTAAACCCCACTTCCTATATGCCTCTTGCTTTTTTCTATGCTCAGAGGGCTATGCTGTTTGCATTTTTTCCCCATTCTTAAAACTGCCATATAAGGAAATTGATAATTTTGTTTTATATGTTGTTTTTTCTCTTACATTTGCAAGATGTCTCAATCTGATCCTGTCTCAGAAACTACTGTTGGATTCCTGCTACCTGATAACAGTTCTACCAAAGATAAGTGTATCTGTTGTAAATTAGCAGAGATTATATCTCCAGCGGTAGTATGTAACAGTTGTCATGATAAGCTTTTACATGCAGAGAATGTATCCATCAGTACTAGTACAATGCCTGTTGTTCCTTCAACATCTAATGTACATGATATCCTTGTAAATATAAAAGATTTTATTGCTGATGCGATTCAGAAGGCTTTGTCTGCTATTCCGCCTTCTAATAAACGTAAAAGGTATTTTTAAACTTCTCATAAAGTTGATGAAATTTCAAATGACCGACAACATACTGATTTATCCTCCTCTGATGAGGATCTATCTGATTTAGAAGATCCTTCCTTAGATATTGACACTGACAAATCTACTTATCGCTTTAAGATGGAGTATATTCGTTCCTTGTTAAAAAAGGTGTTGATTACTTTGGATATTGAGGAAACTAGTCCTCTTGATATTAAACCTAGTAAACGTTTAAATTCTGTTTATAAACTTGTGGTTACTCCAGAGGTTTTTCCAGTTCCTGATGCTATTTCTGATATGATTTCAAAGGAATGGAATAGGCCTGGTACTTCTTTTATTCCTTCTGCTAGGTTTAAAAAGTTGTATCCTTTGCCAGCAATTAGATTGGAGTTTTGGGAAAAAATCCCCAAAGTTGATGGGGCTATCTCTACTCTTGCCAAACATACTACTATCCCTATGGAAGATAGTACTTCCTTTAAGGACCCTTTAGATAGGAAACTTGAATCTTATCTAAGGAAAGCTTATTTATATTCTGGCTATATTCTCAGGCCTGCCATTTCTATGGTTGATGTTGCAGCTGCATCAACTTTTTGGTTGGAAAGTTTAGCGCAACAGTAAACAGATCCTGATTTGTCTAGCATTGTTCGCTTGCTTCAACATGCTAATTATTTTATCTGTGATGCTATTTTGGATATCATCAAAATTGATGTTAAAGGGACACTGAACCCAATTTTTTTCTTTTGTGATTCAGATAGAGCATGCAATTTTAAGCAACTTTCTAATTTACTCCTATTATTTTTTCTTCGTTCTCTTGCTATCTTTATTTGAAATAAGACATCTAAACTTTTTTGGGTTAAGAACTCTGGACAGCCCTTTTTGATTGGTGGATGGATTTTTTCCACCAATCAGCAAGGACAACCCAGGTTGTTCACCAAAATGGGCCGGCATCTAAACTTAGATTCTTGCATTTCAAATAAAGATACCAAGAGAATAAAGAAAATTTGATAATAGGAGTAAATTAGAAAGTTGCTTAAAAATTCATGCTCTATCTGAATCACAAAAGAAAATGTTTGAGTTCAGTGTCCCTTTAAATCTGTCTTTAGCTATCTTAGCTAGAATAGCTTTGTGGCTCAAATATTGGAATGCTTACATGGTATCTAAGTCTAGATTACTCTCTCTTTCTTTCCAAGGTAACAATTTATTTTGTTCTCAGTTGGATTCAATTATTTCAACTGTTACTTGGGGGGGAGGAGTTTTTTTACCTCAGGATAAAAGATCTAAGAGTTATTCTAAGGCTTCTAATTGTTTTCGTTCTTTTAGACAGAATAAGGAACACAAAGCAAATCCTTCCCCCAAATAATCGGATTCCATTTGGAAACCCTCTTCAAGTTGGAATAAATCCAAGCCTTTTAAAAAACCAAAGCCAGCCCCTAAGTCTGCATGAATGTGTGGCCCTCATTCCAGCTCTGCGGGTGGGGGGAGATTAAAATTTTCCCAAAACATTTGGGCAGATTCTGTCCAAAATCAATGGATTCAGAGCATTGTCTCTCAAGAGTATCGAATAGGATTCATAGTAAGACCTCCTGTGAGAAGATCAGTTCTCTCACGCGTTCCAGCAGATCCAGTGAAGGCACAGGCCTTTCTGAAGTGTGTTTCAGATCTAGAGCTTTCAGGGGTAATTATACCAGTTCCTTTTCAGGAACAGGGTCTGGGGTATTATTCAAATCTATTCATTATCCCAAAGAAAGAAAATTCTTTCAGGCCAGTTCTGGATCTGAAAATTTTGAACTGTTTTGTAAGAGTGCCAGCTTTCAAAATGGTGACTATAAGGACTATTCTGCCTTTTTGTTCAGCAAGGTCATTATATGTCCACAATAGACTTACAGGATGCATAGCTTCATATTCCGATTCATCCAGACCACTATCGATTTATAAGATTCTCTTTTCTAGACAAGCATTACCAATTTGTCGCTCTTCCATTTGGCCTAGCGACAGCTCCAAGAAGTTTTTAAAAAGTTCTTGGTGCCCTACTCTCTGTAATCAGAGAACAGGGTATTGCAGTGTTACCTTATTTTAACGATATCTTGGTACTAGCTCAGTCTTTACATTTTCCCAAATCTCACACAAATCAACTAGTGTTGTTTCTTCAAACACATGGTTGGAGGATCAATTTACCAAAAAGTTCCTTGATTCCTCAGACAAAGGTTACCTTTTTAAGTTTCCAGATAGATTCAGTGTTCATGACTCTGTCTCTAACAGAAAAGAGACAAATGAAATTGGTTTCAGCTTGTCAGAACCTTCAGTCTCAATCATTCCCTTCAGTGGCTATGTGCATGGGGATTTTAGGTTTCATGACTGCGGCATTGGACGCGATCCCCTTTGCTCGTTTTCATATGAAACCTCTCCAGCTTTGTTTGCTGAGCAATGGTGCAGGGATTATACAAATATATCACAATTAATATCCTTAAATCCCAATGTTAAACTTTCTCTGACTTGGTGGTTAGATCACCACCGTGTAATTCAAGGGGCCTCTTTTGCTCATCCAACTTGGACTGTAATCACAACAGATGCAAGTCTTTCAGGTTGGGGAGCTGTCTGGGATCTCTGACAGCACAAAGGGTTTGGAAATCTCAAGAGGCGAGGTTACCAATTAATATTTTAGAACTCCATGCTATTTTCAGGGCTCTTCAGGTTGGCCTCTGTTGAAGAGAGAACCATTCATTTGTTTTCAGAAAGACAATATCACAACTGTGGCATATGTCAATCATCCGCGTGGGACTCGCAGTCCCCTAGCTATGAAAGAAGTATCTTAGATACTTGCTTGGGCGGAATCCAGCTCTTGTCTAATTTCTGCGGTACATATCCCAGGTGTAGACAGTTGGGAAGCGTATTATCTCAGCAGCAGTCAGACTTTACTCCATCCAGATGTGTTTTTTCAGATTGTTTTTCAGATTGTTCAGATATGGGGTCTTCCAGAAATAGATCTGATGGCTTCCCATCTAAACAAGAAACTTCCCAGGTACCTGTCCAGGTCCAGGGATCCTCAGGCGGAGTTGGTGGATGCGTTAGCCCTTGGTTTTACCAACCTGCTTATATCTTTCCCCCTCTTGTTCTTCTTCCAAGAGTGATCTCCAAGATTATCATGGAATATTCTTTGTGTTTCTGGTAGCACCAGCATGGCCTCACAGGTTCTGGTATGCGGACCTTGGCCACTTCCTTTAAGACCAGACCTTCTGTCTCAAGGACTGTTTTTCCATCAGGATCTCAAATCGTTAAATTTGAAGGTATGAAAATTGAACGCTTAGTGCTTAGTCATAGAGGTTTCTCTGACTCAGTGATTGATACTATGTTACAGGCTCGTAAATCTGTTTCTAAGATGATTTATTATCCAGTTTGGAAGACTTACATTTCATGGTGTTCTTCTAATAAATTCTCCTGGCATTCTTTTAGAATTCCTAGAATTTTAGTTTCTTCAGGATGGTTTGGATAAAAGTTTGTCTGCAAGTACTTTGAAAGGACAAATCTGCTCTTTCTGTTTTATTTCATAGAAAGATTGCAAAACTTCCTGATATTTACTGTTTTGTTCAGGCGTTGATCTGTATCAGGCTTGTCATTAAATCAATCTATCCTCCTTGGAGTCTTAATTTTGTTTTGAAAGCTTTACAGGCTCCTCCTTTTGAGCCTATGCATTATTTGGATATTAAACTACTTTCTTTGAAAGTGTTGTTCCTTTTGGCTATCTCTTCTGAATTATCTGCTCTTTCTTGTGAGTCACCTTTTCTGATTTTTCATTAAGATAAGGCAGTTTTGCGGACTTCATTTAAATTTTTACCTAAAGTTGTGAATTCTAACAACATTAATAGGGAAATTGTTGTCCCCTCTTTGTGCCCTAATCCTAAGAATTCTTTGGAAAGATCCTTACATTCTCTGGATGTTGTAAGAGCTTTGAAATATTATGTTGAAGCTACTAAAGATTTCAGGAAGACTTCTAGTCTATTTGTTGTATTTTCTGGTTCTAGAAAAGGTCAGAAAGCTTCTGCCATTTCCTTGGCATCTTGGTTAAAGCTTTTGATTCATTATGCTTATTTGGAGTCGGGTCAGGCCCCGCCTCAGAGAATCATAGCTCATTCTACTAGATCAGTCTCCTCTTCATGGGCTTTTAAGAATGAAGCTTCAGTTGATCAGATTTGCAAAGCAGCGACTTGGGTCTTCTTTGCATACATTTACAGTATTTGCCTCTTCGGAAGCAGTTTTTGGTAGAAAAGTTCTTCAGGCAGCTGTTTCAGTTTGATTCCTCTGCTTATGTTTTAAGTTTTTTTTCTTTTCATTTACGATTTTATTTTGGTTGTGGATTAAATTTTTCAGCAGAAAATGGCTGTTTGTATTTTATCCCTCCCTCTCTAGTGACTCTTCTGTGGAGTTCCACATCTTGGATATTACTATCCCATACCTCACTAGCTCATGGACTCTTGCCAATTACATGAAAGAAAACATAATTTTTGTAAGAACTTACCTGATAAATTAATTTCTTCTACTAGATACGAGGAGTCCACGGATTCATCCTTGTGGGATATTATCCTCCTGCTAACAGGAAGTGGCAAAGAGCACCACAGCAGAGCTGTATATATAGCTCCTCCCTTCTCTCCACCCCCAGTCATTCTCTTGCCTATACTAGTAATAGGAAGAGGTAAAGTGAAAGAGGTGTTAAATGATAGTTTTTATTTTCTTCAAGCAAGACTTTTTTATTTTAAATGGTACCGGTGAGTACTATTTTTCCTCAGGCAGCAGATGGAAGAAGATTTCTGCCTGGAGGTTGATGATCTTAGCAGTTGTCACTAAGATCCAGATGAGTTCCCACAGAATGGCTGAGGAGTACTAGAGAAGCTTCAGTGTGGGCATCGTTTTTCATTCTACAAGCATTGAGGTATGTTCAATCATTTATTTCTGGAGAGACTGTGATAGAACAGGCTGACATAGTTCCCATGAGGGAAGGGGTAAGCAGTAATCCTATAGGGCTATTACTGGAGGCCTGTGTATGAATGTTTATGGGCTAAATGCAGCAAAGGATGGCAGCATGGTTAGACACTGGGGCACATAACGTTTTATTGCAGAAACGTTTTTATGTTCACTGTTGCTGGGCATTGTACTGGAGGGGTTTCACAGGGCTTTATATTGTTATTTGGGATACAAAAACCCACATGGCTAGTTCCTATACTGCTTCATAGCGTTTTTTTAGGCTGAGAGACATCGCATATGATGGGCGGGGCCTAATTTTCATGCCTCAGATGTGCAGTTAATCTTCACATGAAGGCAGCAAACTTCAGCTCCGGTTGGGCCCAAACTGAAGACATAGGCTAACTGAGTCATAGTGAGACTTTTCAGACCCCTGAGGGCATGTAGGCGCCACAGCAGAGCTGTGGCAAGGTGCAGGGGGTTGTTAATCTACTTTTTATAACGTTTTTGGAATAACGTTTTTCTTATAGAGGGTTAATTTGTCCCTTACTTGTGGTGCAATCTTAGGCTACAATATAAGATAGATATATGCTAAAATTGTGAGCGTTATAGCATTTTAAAGCAGATTTGAAAAAATTGTGCACTTTTTTACTTCTTAAAGGCGTAGTACTGTTTTTCAAAATTGTTGTTGTTTTCAATAAATAAAGTGTTTTCAAGACTTTTTATGGTTATTACTAGCCTGTTCAACATGTCTGACATTGAGGAAAGTCAATGCTCTATGTGTTTAGAAGCCATTGTGGAGCCCCCACTTACATTGTGTCCCTCATGTACTGAAAGGGCCTTACATTGCAAAGAACATATTTTAGGTGATAAAAGTATGTCTAAGGATGATTCTCAGTCTGAAGAGCATCAGGTTATGCCATCCAATTCTCCCCAAGTGTCACAACCTTTAACGCCCACTCAAGCGACGCCAAGTACTTCTAGTGCGTCTAATTCTTTTACTCTGCAAGATATAACTGCAGTTATGTCTACTACCCTTACAGAGGTATTATCTAAACTGCCAGGTTTACAAGGTAAGCGCAGTAGGTCCGGTATTAAGGTAAATGCTGAGCCCTCTGATGCTTTATTGGTCATTTCCGATGTACCCTCACAGTGTTCTGATTTGGGGGTCGGGGAATTGCTGTCTGAGGGAGAGCTTTCAGATTCAGGAAATGTGTTACCTCAGACAGACTTGGACGTGATGTCCTTTAAATTTAAGCTTGAACACCTCTGCCTGTTACTCCGGGAGGTTTTAGTGACTCTGGATGATTGTGACCCTATTGTAATACCACCAGAGAAATTGTGTAAGATGGATAAATATCTAGAGGTACCTAATTACACTGATGTTTTTCCAGTCCCTAAAAGAATTTCGGACATTGTTACTAAGGAATGGGATAGACCAGGCATTCCATTCTCTCCCCCTCCTACTTTTAAGAAAATGTTTCCCATATCTGACACCATTTGGGATTCTTTGCAAACAGTCCCTAAGGTGGAGGGAGCTATTTCTACCCTAGCTAAGCGTACAACTATACCTATTGAGGACAGTTGTGCTTTCAAAGATCCTATGGATAAAAAATTAGAGGGTCTTCTAAAGAAATTGTTTATTCATCAGGGTTTTCTTCTACAACCTATAGCATGCATTGTTCCAGTTACAACAGCAGCAGCTTTTTGGTTCGAGGCTCTAGAGGAGTCTCTTAAGGTTGAGAACCCATTAGATGATATTTTGGATAGAATTAAAGCTCTCAAGCTAGCTAATTCTTTTATTACCGATGCCGCTTTTCAAGTGGCTAAATTAGCGGCGAAAAATGCAGGCTTTGCCATTTTAGCGCGTAGAGCGTTATGGCTTAAATCTTGGTCTGCTGATGTGTCATCAAAATCTAAGCATTTAGCTATTCCTTTTAAAGGTAAGACCCTATTCGGGCCTGAACTGAAGGAAATCATTTCTGACATTACTGGAGGTAAAGGTCATGCCCTGCCTCAGGATAAGACTGTTAAGATGAGGGCTAAACAAAATAATTTTCGTTCCTTTCGAAACTTTAAAGGTGGACCCTCTACTTCCTCTTCCGCCACAAAGCAGGAGGGGAATTTTGCACAATCCAAGGCAGTCTGGAGACCTAACCAGGCCTGGAATAAAGGTAAACAAGTTAAGAAGCCCGCTGCTGCTACCAAGACAGCATGAAGGGGCAGCCCCCGTTCCGGGACCAGATTTAGTAGGGGGGCAGACTTTCTCTCTTCGCTCAGGCTTGGGCAAGGGATTTTCAGGATCCCTGGGCATTAGAAATTGTGACCCAGGGGTATCGGCTATAATTCAAGGATTTTCTCCCAAGAGGGAGATTTCATCTTTCACGTTTGTCTGTAGACCAGTCAAAAAGAGAGGCGTTCTTACACTGTGTAAAAGACCTCTATACCATGGGTGTAATTTGTCAAGTTCCAAAACTAGAACAGGGACAGGGGTTTTACTCAAATCTGTTCGTGGTTCCCAAAAAAGAGGGAACCTTCAGACCGATTTTAGATCTCAAATGCCTAAACAAATTTCTCAGAGTCACATCGTTCAAGATGGAGACTATACAAACAATTTTACCAATGATCCAGGAGGGTCAATATATGACCACCGTGGACCTGAAGGATTTTTATCTTCAAATTCCTATCCACAAGGATCATCATTAGTTTCTAAGGTTCGCCTTTCTGGACGAACATTATCAGTTTATGGCCCTTCCTTTCGGGTTGGCCACAGCTCCCAGAATCTTCACAAAGGTGCTAGGGTCCCTTCTGGCGGTTCTCAGGCCGCGGGGCATAGCAGTGGCGCCCTATCTGGACGATATTTTGATCCAGGCGTCAACTTATCACCTGACCAAATCTCACACAGACATCGTGTTGGCATTTCTAAGAACTCACGGTAGGAAAGTGAATATAGAAAAGAGTTCACTAGTTCCACTAACAAGAGTTCCATTCTTGGGAACTCTGATAGACTCGGTAGACATGAAAATTTTTCTGACGGAGGTCAGAAAGTCAAAGATTCTATCTTCTTGCCGAGCACTTCAGTCCATTCCTCGGCCATCAGTGGCGCAGTGTATGGAGGTCATTGGATTAATGGTAGCAGCAATGGACATCGTTCTGTTTGCTCGCTTTCATCTCAGACTACTACAGCTGTGCATGCTCAGACAGTGGAATGGGGATTATGCAAATTTATCTCCTCAGATAAATCTGGATCTAGAGACCAGAGACTCTCTTCTTTGATGGTTGTCACAGGATCATCTGTCCCTGGGAATGTGCTCCCGCAGGCCAGCATGGGTCATAGTGACGACGGACGCCAGGCTCTTGGGCTGGGGTGCAGTCTGGAATTCCCTGAAGGCTCAGGGTGTTTGGACTCAGGAGGAATCCCTACTACCAATCAATATTCTGGAACTGAGAGCAATATTCCACGCGCTTCAGGCGTGGCCTCAGTTGGCTTTGGCCAAATTCATAAGATTCCAGTCGGACAATATCAAGACTGTAGCATATATCAATCATCAAGGGGGAACAAAGTGTTCTCTAGCGATGATAGAGGTTTCAAAGATAATCCGATGTGCGGAGGCTCACTCTTGCCATCTATCATCAATCTATATCCCAGGAGTAGAGAACTGGGAAGCGGATTTTCTCAGTCATCAGACTTTTCATCCGGGGCAGTGGGAGCTCCATCTGGAGGTGTTTGCGTCATTGATTCATCAATGGGGCACACCGGAATTGGATCTGGTGGCATCTCGTCAGAATGCCAAACTTCCTTGTTACGGGTCCAGGTCAAGGGATCCCCAAGCTGTACTGATAGATGCTCTAGCAGTGAATGTTTGGTAGGTTTAGACTGTCTAGCTGGTGGGGAATCTAGCACACCTGAAGTAAACTTTATCCCAAAGTTTAAAGAGTTATAGTTAGTTGTAGTAGGTGGCGCAAAACAAGTTGCTATTCCCAATGTGTCTTACTGTAAATATGTGTGATAATATGTGGGCTCAATATATGTTAATGTTTTGATGAGTCCTAATTTTATATTCTCTTTTGGAAAAAAATGGATTTCGAAACTATTTAAGAAATAAATATGATCCTTTATTTGATTATGGTAAATTTACCCAATAGTAGTGATGCTAAAAGTACAGTTAAACAAAAATTGTTACAATTCCTTCAAAGTTTAAAAAATGACACCGGTGTCTCTATGTATAAAAATGTACATAATATATAAAAATTAAATTAAAATAATAACGTTGAAATCTTATAATTTATACAGTTTTGGGTTTATCACAAGTTGTAATTTCTAACAGAATGTTTGTAGATACAATTTTATAGTGGATAAAACAATAGTTGCTGTATAGTTCATATAGGATACTTTGTTTCAAGTTCAGCTATGCAATTGAGATCTTATCTTAGGCAACTATATATCAAATGTAGAGGTATGTTGGTGCGATT
Source organism: Bombina bombina (assembly GCF_027579735.1). Classification (NCBI taxonomy): domain Eukaryota; kingdom Metazoa; phylum Chordata; class Amphibia; order Anura; family Bombinatoridae; genus Bombina; species Bombina bombina. The sequence goes on from NC_069500.1 coordinate 598,161,585, forward strand.
TTTATCACACTATAATATAAGTATACAAATTAGTACCTTGAAGTGTATCTGTTTGATATCACTTTTGTGAGATAATTGCGGTTAAATAAACGCCGCTATGCCAGTGTTTTGATTAAGTTTCAAGATCAAGCTGGTGGCAGTTCTATATGAGCTGCTGGCGGTTAAATAAATGCCGCTTTGGTTTCCTCTTATTAGGTGGGCTTATCTGCTGCGAGAAAATTCACTTTTATATAAGTGTTTGGGTAGTTGTCGTGGCTGCTCAGTTACCTTATCCTTTGTCGGTCAGTGACCGATCGCGCTCTTAAGGGTTTCTTGGTGGGATCTTCGTTGCGGTTAAGTGCTAACCGTTTGCTGATGGTTTTTTAAGTATCTCCGGTTTTTCTATTCTGTGGCTTGTCTGTCGGTCAGTGACCGATCACGATGGTATGGTTGTTGGATAACCTCCTGATGTGGAATTTTTGCGTGCCTTTCCGGTCTGTTGTTCCCAGGTTTCTTAGATGTCGGTCAGTGACCGATCTGGGTGCTGAAATGTGGTTGTTGGGATAAGTAGAAAGTTTGTAGGATAAGTAGAAAAAGGATTTCTAGTTATCAATGTGATCTTTGCGGTTAAATATATGCCGCTCAGTGGGAACTTGAATATTTCAACTGGGTATAGCTGGTATTCACTTTGTCTTCTCAAATCCTGTTATTCACTTTGTCTTCTCAAATCCTGTGCAGGTGTGCTCTGGTATCAACATGTTTCGGCTGGACAGCCTTTTTCAAGATACCAGATGTGGGGATTCAAAGGCTATTTAAAGCCTCTCTAATTTAGCAATAAATCACTAATTGATGATATACATAAAATCAAAAAAATCAGGAACAATTATAAAATGCTGTTTTATTATATAACATAGGTAACCTTGGGTCTTAATTATAATATAGTTGGGTGTTTTTATGTAGCGATAAACATTTTATATGATTACTTTTAAAATAAAGATATTATATATCTTAATGTCAATTACTTTTAGAGTGTATATTTTAGTCACTTTATGAAACTACTCAAGAAAAAAAATATATATATATATATCATAAATAAATATATAGTTTTACAGTCTAAGGACACACCACTTGAAATTTAAACTAACACATAGGCCATTTTTTAAGATCATAAAAACCAAGCCATCACACTAACAAACCAAGTTGATTAAATACAATAGAATTCTAAAATAAAATATATATATATTTGACAAAATTACAACTTAGTTTTACAGTCTAAGGACAAACAACTTGAAATTTTAAAATTCATACAATAATTATAAAAATTCATACAAGAAGGCTAATCTCTCATCCGATAATACTAATATCCACAAAAACTAGAAAAGTATTGGTACAACACACTCATTGGATCATACAGCTCTTTACTATATTTTTACAATACCCACTATCTGGTTATTGTAGCCCACAGATAACAAATAGAAACATTCAAACTAGAGTCAAAAGATTCACTTAAATTTATATTCTCTTTTGGCCCATCTAACTTTTATTTCACTAAATTCTAATTTCACCATTGGCCCCGTTTTAACTATATTTTATGGTTAAAATATCCATACAACAATAAGTATAGACAAATTATTTCACTCTAATATTACGCTCTAATTACAGAAACCTTTTAAAAATATCCATGGTTTCATAAAGTGACTAAAATATACACTCTAAAAGTAATTGACATTAAGATATATAATATCTTTCTGGTACTTGAAAAAGGCTGTCCAGCCGAAACATGTTGATACCAGAGCACACCTGCACAGGATTTGAGAAGACAAAGTGAATAACAGGATTTGAGAAGACAAAGTGAATACCAGCTATACCCAGTTGAAATATTCAAGTTCCCACTGAGCGCCATATATTTAACCGCAAAGATCACATTGATAACTAGAAATCCTTTTTCTACTTATCCTACAAACTTTCTACTTATCCCAACAACCACATTTCAGCACCCAGATCGGTCACTGACCGACATCTAAGAAACCTGGGAACAACAGACCGGAAAGGCACGCAAAAATTCCACATCAGGAGGTTATCCAACAACCATACCATCGTGATCGGTCACTGACCGACAGACAAGCCACAGAATAGAAAAACCGGAGATACTTAAAAAACATCAGCAAACGGTTAGCACTTAACCGCAACGAAGATCCCACCAAGAAACCCTTAAGAGCGCGATCGGTCACTGACCGACAAAGGATAAGGTAACTGAGCGGCCACGACAACTACCCAAACATATAAAAGTGAATTTTCTCGCAGCAAACAGATAAGCCCACCTAATAAGAGGAAACCAAAGCGGCATTTATTTAACCGCCAGCAGCTCATATAGAACTGCCACCAGCTTGATCTTGAAACTTAATCAAAACACTGGCATAGCGGCGTTTATTTAACCGCAATTATCTCACAAAAGTGATATCAAACAGATACACTTCAAGGTACTAATTTGTATACTTATATTATAGTGTGATAAAAATCGCACCAACATACCTCTACATTTGATATATAGTTGCCTAAGATAAGATCTCAATTGCACAGCTGAACTTGAAACAAAGTATCCTATATGAACTATACAGCAACTATTGTTTTATCCACTATAAAATTGTATCTACAAACATTCTGTTAGAAATTACAACTTGTGATAAACCCAAAACTGTATAAATTATAAGATTTCAACGTTATTATTTTAAGTTAATTTATTTTTTATATATTATGTACATTTTTATACATAGAGACACCGGTGTCATTTTTTAAACTTTGAAGGAATTGTAACAATTTTTGTTTAACTGTACTTTTAGCATCACTACTATTGGGTAAATTTACCATAATCAAATAAAGGATCATATTTATTTCTTAAATAGTTTCGACATCCATTTTTTTCCAAAAGAGAATATAAAATTAGGACTCATCAAAACATTAACATATATTGAGCCCACATATTATCACACATATTTACAGTAAGACACATTGAGATGCTCTAGCAGTACCTTGGTCGTACAACCTGTCTTATGTGTTTCCACCTTTTCTTCTCCTGCCTCGTGTGATTGCAAGAATCAAACAGTAGAGAGCCTCGGTAATCCTAATAGCGTCTGCATGGCCACGCAGGACTTGGTATGCAGATCTAGTGGACATGACCTCTCTGCCACCGTGGAAACTTCCGTTGAGACAAGACCCTCTCATTCAAGTTCCGTTCCAACATCCAAATCTAAATTCTCTGCAGCTGACTGCCTGGAGATTGAACGCTTGATGTTATCTAAGCGGGGATTTTCTGAGTCGGTCATTTATACTTTGATTCAGGCTCGCAAGCCTGTCACTAGAAAGATTTACCATAAGATATGGCGTAAATATCTTTATTGGTGCGAATCCAAGGGCTACTCATGGAGTAGAGTTAGGATTCCTAGGATTTTGTCCTTTCTCCAAGAAGGATTGGAGAAGGGATTATCAGCTAGTTCCTTGAAAGGACAAATTTCTGCTTTGTCAATTCTACTACACAAGCGTCTGGCGGATGTCCCAGACGTTCAGTCTTTTTGTCAGGCTTTAATCAGAATCAAGCCTGTATTTAAACCTATTGCTCCGCCATGGAGTTTGAATTTAGTTCTCAATGTTCTTCAAGGGGTTCCGTCTGAATCCATGCATTCCATGGATATTAAGCTTTTATCTTGGAAAGTTTTGTTTTTAGTTGCTATCTCTTCTGCTCGAAGAGTTTCTGAGCTTTCTGTGTTACAATGTGATTCGCCTTATCTTATATTCAATTCTGATAGGGTGGTTTTGCGTACTAAACCTGGATTCCTAAGGTTGTTTCAAATAAGAATATTAATCAGGAAATTGTTGTTCCTTCTTTGTGTCCTAATCCTCCTTCTAAGAAGTAGCGTCTGTTACATAACTTGGACGTGGTTCGGGCTTTGAAGTTTTACTTACAAGCGACCAAGGATTTCCGTCAAACATCTTCTTTATTTGTTGTTTATTCTGGAAGACGTAGGGGTCAAAAAGCTATGGCTACCTCTCTTTCTTTTTGGCTGAAAAGCATCACCCGTCTGGCATACGAGACTGCTGGACAGCAGCCTCCTGAAAAAGTTACGGCTCATTCTACTAGAGCTGTGGCTTCCACATGGGCTTTTAAAAATGATGCTTCTGTTGAACAGATTTGTAAGGCTGCGACTTGGTCCTCCCTTCATACTTTTTCCAAATTTTACAAATTTGATACTTTTGCTTCTTCTGAGGCTATTTTTGGGAGAAAAGTTCTTCAAGCAGTGGTGCCTTCCGTTTAGGTATCTGTCTTGTCCCTCCCGTTCATCTGTGTCCTGTTGCTTTGTTATTGTATCCCACAAGTAAGGATGAATCCGTGGACTTGTCGTATCTAGTAGAAACGAAAAGGAAATTTATGCTTACCTGATAAATTAATTTCTTCTACAATACAACGAGTCCACGGCCCTCCCTGTCATTTTAGACAGATTATTTTTTTTCAAAACTTCAGTCACCTCTGCACTTTCTAGCTTTTCTTTTCTCTTCCTATACCTTCAGTCGAATGACTGGGGGTGGAGAGAAGGGAGGAGCTATATATACAGCTCTGCTGTGGTGCTCTTTGCCACTTCCTGTTAGCAGGAGGATAATATCCCACAAGTGGGGATGAATCCGTGGACTCGTCGTATCTTATAAGAAATCAATTTATCAGGTAAGCATAAATTTCCTTTTCTTTCATATTGGCAAGAGTCCATGAGACCCACCCTTTTTATGGTGGTTATGTTTTTTTGTATAAAGCACAATTATTTTTCCAATTACTTTTTTGATGCTTTTTACTCCTTTTTTCTATCACCCCACTACTTGGCTATTCATTAAACTGAATTGTGGGTGTGGTGAGGGGTGTATTTATAGGCATTTTGAGGTTTGGGAAACTTTGCCCCTCCTGGTAGGATTGTATATCCCATACGTCACTAGCTCATGGACTCTTGCCAATATGAAAGAAATTAATTTATCAGGTAAGTTCTTACATAAATTATGTTTTTTGTAGATAACCAAAGGGATCTTTTTTTTTTCTTCCTTAAATTAAGAAAATGCAACCTTTTTTCTGAGTAGCTTAAATCTTTCATCACAAAGACTTTAAATGAGTCTTTATAGTTTCTGTTACCATGCATTTTATACAATTGATAAAAATTATTTTAATTGGACAGCCAGGGTTTATTAAGGATTTTTACAGCCCAACCATGATCTTTTAAGCTAAAATACTAGGTGACAGTTACACAAGAATAAGCAAAATTGCACCCCTGTAAACCTGTGTTTCAACTGATCATTTGCATATAAAATGGAAAATACTAATATGTTAATAGATTTGACTTTATTGATTACTGTATATTGCAGACCTCTATTAATAATTATTTGCCAAATCTAAGTCTGCCATTAACAATAGCTCTATAAGCATTACTAGGACTCCTGATGAAACTCTATTGACTGCTATCTATAGAACCCTTAACAAATATTTTCTTTCTCAGCTGCCTTAACTTAAAGGAATTATCTTTTTAAAGCAATAACCATTTTCAAGTAGACTGTAAATTGTTACCCATTCCACACTTTTTACCTCTGGGATTACCTTGTATCTAAGGCCTTTGCAGACTACCTCTTATCTCAGTGCTTCTTACCATCTTGCATTTTAGCCAGTCATTGTTGGTTCTTATATAACCAATATTATTTCTTTCATGTAATTGGCAAGAGTCCATGAGCTAGTGACATATGGGATATACAATCCTACCAGGAGGGGAAAAGTTTCCCAAACCTCAAAATGCCTACAGGGAGTGCAGAATTATTAGGCAAGTTGTATTTTTGAGGATTAATTTTATTATTGAACAACCATGTTCTCAATGAACCCAAAAAACTCATTAATATCAAAGCTGAATAGTTTTGGAAGTAGTTTTTAGTTTGTTTTTAGGTATAGCTATTTTAGGGGGATATCTGTGTGTGCAGGTGACTATTACTGTGCATAATTATTAGGCAACTTAACAAAAAACAAATATATACCCATTTCAATTATTTATTTTTACCAATGAAACCAATATAACATCTCAACATTCACAAATATACATTTCTGACATTCAAAAACAAAACAAAAACAAATCAGTGACCAATATAGCCACCTTTCTTTGCAAGGACACTCAAAAGCCTGCCATCCATGGATTCTGTCAGTGTTTTGATCTGTTCACCATCAACATTGCGTGCAGCAGCAACCACAGCCTCCCAGACACTGTTCAGAGAGGTGTACTGTTTTCCCTCCTTGTAAATCTCACATTTGATGATGGACCACAGGTTCTCAATGGGGTTCAGATCAGGTGAACAAGGAGGCCATGTCATTAGATTTTCTTTTTATACCCTTTCTTGCCAGCCACGCTGTGGAGTACTTGGACGCGTGTGATGGAGCATTGTCCTGCATGAAAATCATGTTTTTCTTGAAGGATGCAGACTTCTTCCTGTACCACTGCTTGAAGAAGGTGTCTTCCAGAAACTGGCAGTAGGACTGGGAGTTGAG